>NC_060119.1:52816156-53031146 GCF_021461395.2 Schistocerca americana | reverse complement strand
TACAGTAAACCTGAAGTGAAGCATCGGAATCTAAAACTTGACTCACAGGAGAGGTTCAAATCATAGAAAGTTAGAGTGGCAGTCCTCTTGTACTTAAGTCGGCATTGTGCCTTTTGTATTAAATTCGAATGCAATTTCTGTGTTTCATCGTCAATATTAAGGTCCAAGGGATACAGTAAACCTGAAGTCAAGCATCGGAATCTAAAACGGGACTCACAGGAGAGGTTCAAATCATAGACAGATAGAGTGTCAGTCCTCTTGTACTTAAGCCTCCATTGTGCCTTTTGTATTAAATTCGGATGCAATTTCTGTGTTTCAACGACAATAAGAAGGTCCAAGGGATACAGTAAACCTGAAGTGAAGCATCGGAAACTAAAACTGGTTTCACAGGAGAGGTTCAAATCATAGAAAGTTAGAGTGTCAGTCCTCTTGTACTTAAGTCGGCATTGTGCCTTTTGTATTGAATTCGGATGCAATTTCTGAGATTCATCGTCAATAAGAAGGTCCAAGGTATACAGTAAACCTGAAGTGAAGCATGGGAATCTAAGACTGGACTCACAGGTGAGGTTTAAATCATAGAAAGTTAGAGTGTCAGTCCTCTTGTACTTAAGTCGCCATTGTGCCTTTTGTATTAAATTCGGATGCAATTTCTGTGTTTCATCGCCGAATAGAAATTCCAAGGTATACAGTAAACCTGAAGTGAAGCATCGGAATCTAAAACTGGACTCACAGGAGAGGTTCAAATCATAGAAAGTTAGAGTGTCAGTTCTCTTGTACTTAAGTCTTCATTTTAAATTTTGTATTAAATTCGAATGCAATTTCTGTGTTCCATCGTCAATAAGAAGGTCCAAGGTATACAGTAAACCTGAAGTGAAGCATCGGAATCTAAAACTTGACTCACAGGAGAGGTTCAAATCATAGAAAGTTAGAGTGTCAGTCCTCTTGTACTTAAGTCGGCATTGTGCCTTTTGTATTAAATTCGGATGCAATTTCTGTGTTTCATCGTCAATATTAAGGTCCAAGGGATACAGTAAACCTGAAGTCAAGCATCGGAATCTAAAACGGGACTCACAGGAGAGGTTCAAATCATAGAGAGATAGAGTGTCAGTCCTCTTGTACTTAAGTCGGCATTGTGCCTTTTGTAATAAATTCGGTTGCCATTTCTGTGTTTCATCGACAATAAGAAGGTCCAAGGGATACAGTAAACCTGAAGTGAAGCATCGGAATCTGAAACTGGACTCAAAGGAGAGGTTCAAATCATAGAAAGTTAGAGTGTCAGTCCTCTTGTACTTAAGTCGGCATTGTGCCTTTTGTATTAAATTCGGATGCAATTTCTGTGTTTCATCGTCAATAAGAAGGTCCAAGGTATACAGTAAACCTGGAGTGAAGCATCGGAATCTAAAACTGGACTCACAGGAGAGGTCCAAATCATAGAAATTTAGAGTGTCAGTCCTCTTGTACTTAAGTCGGCATTGTGCCTTTTGTATTGAATTCGGATGCAATTTCTGAGATTCATCGTCAATAAGAAGGTCGAAGGTACACAGTAAACCTGAAGTGAAGCATCGGAATCAAAAGCTGGACTCACAGGTGAGGTTTAATTCATAGAAAGTTAGAGTGTCAGTCCTCTTGTACTTAAGTCGGCATTGTGCCTTTTGTATTAAATTCGGATTCATTTTCTGAGATTCATCGTCAATAAGAGGGTCCAAGGTATACAGTAAACCAGAAGTGAAGCATCGGAATCTAAAACTGGACTCACAGGTGAGGTTTAAATCATAGAAAGTTAGAGTGTCAGTCCCCCTGTACTTAAGTCGGCATTGTGCCTTTTGTATTAAATTCGGATGCAATTTCTGTGTTTCATCGCCAAATAGAAGGTCCAAGATAACAAGTAAACCTGAAGTGAAGCATCGGAATCTAAAACTGGACTCACAGGAGAGGTTCAAATCATAGAAAGTTAGAGTGTCAGTTCTCTTGTACTTAGGGCTTCATTGTGCATTTTGTATTAGATTCGAATGCAATTCCTGTGTTCCATCGTCAATAAGAAGGTCCAAGGTAAACAGTAAACCTGAAGTGAAGCATCGGAATCTAAAACTGGACTCACAGGAGAGGTTCAAATCATAGAAAGTTAGAGTGTCAGTTCTCCTGTACTTAAGTCGGCATTGTGCATTTTGTATTAAACTCGGATGCAATTTCTGTGTTTCATCGTCAATTGTAAGGTCCAAGGGATACAGTAAACTTGAAGTGAAGCTTCGGAATCTAAAACCGGACTCACAGGAGAGGTTCAAATCATAGACAGTTAGAGTGTCAGTCCTCTTGTACTTAAGTCGGCATTGTGCCTTTTGTATTAAATTCGGACGCAATTTCTGTGTTTCATCGACAATAAGAAGGTCCAAGGGATACAGTAAACCTGAAGTGAAGCATCGGAATCTAAAACTGGACTCAAAGGAGTGGTTCAAATCATAGAAAGTTAGAGTGTCAGTCCACTTGTACTTAAGTCGGCATTGTGCCTTTTGTATTAAATTCGGATGCAATTTCTGTGTTTCATGGTCAATAAGAAGGTCCAAGGTATACAGTAAACCTGAAGCGAAGCATCGGAATCTAAAACTGGACTCACAGGAGAGGTTCAAATCATAGAAAGTTAGTGTGTCAGTCCTCTTGTACTTAAGTCGGAATTGTGCCTTTTGTAATAAATTCGGATGCAATTTCTGTGTTTCATCATCAATAAGAAGGTACAAGGTATACAGTAAACCTGAAGTGAAGCATCGGAATCTAAAATGGGACTTACAGGAGAGGTTCAAATCATAGAAAGTTAGAGTGTCAGTCCTCTTGTACTTCAGTCGGCATAGTGCCTTTTGTATCATATTCGGATGCAATTTCTGTGTTTCATCGTCAATAAGAAGGTCCAAGGGATACAGTAAACCTGAAGTGAAGCATCGGAATCTAAAACTGGACTCAAATGACAGGTTCAAATCATAGAAAGTTAGAGTGTCAGTCCACTAGTACTTAAGTCGGCATTGTGCCTTTTGTATTAAATTCGGATGCAATATCTGTGTTTCAACGACAATAATAATGTCCAGGGCATACAGTAAACCTGAAGTGAAGCATCGGAATCTAAAACTGGACTCAAAGGAGTGGATAAATCATAGAAAGTTAGAGTCTCAGTCCTCTTGTATTTAACTCGGCATCGTGCCTTTTGTATTAAATTCGGATGCAATTTCTGTGTTTCCTCGTCAATAAGAATGTCCAAGGTATACTGTAAACCTGAAGTGAAGCATCGGAATCTAAAACTGGACTCACAGGAGAGGTTCAAATCATAGCAAGTTAGAGTGTCAGTCCTCTTGTACTTAAGTCGGCATTGTGCATTTTGTATTAAATTCGGATGCAATTTCTGCATTTCATCGTCAATATTAAGGTCCAAGGAATACAGTAAACCTTCAGCGAAACATCGGAATCTAAAACCGGACTCACAGGAGAGGTTCAAATCATAGAAAGTTGGAGTGTCAGTCCTACTGTACTTAAGTCGGCATTGTGCCTTTTGTCTTAAACTCGAATGCAATTTCTGTGTTTCATCGACAAGAAGAAGGTCCAAGGGATACAGTAAACCTGAAGTGAAGCATCGGAATCTAAATCTGGACTCAAAGGAGTGGTTCAAATCATAGAAAGTTAGAGTGTCAGTCCTCTTGTACTTAAGTCGGCATTGTGCCTTTTGTATTATATTCGGATGCAATTTCTGTGTTTCATCGTCAATAAGAAGGTCCAAGGTATACTGTAAACCTGAAGTGAAGCATCGGAATCTAAAACTGGACTCACAGGAGACGTTAAAATCATAGAAAGTTTGAGTGTCAGTCCTCTTATACTTAAGTCGGCATTGTGCCGTTTGTATTAATTTCGGATGCAATTTCTGTGTTTCATCGTCAATAAGAAGGTCCAAGGTATACAGTAAACCTGAAGTGAAGCATCGGAATCTAAAACTGGACTCATAGGAGAGGTTCAATTCATAGAAAGTTAGAGTGTCAGTCCTCTTGTACTTAAGTTGGCTTTGTGCCTTTTGTATTAAATTCGGATGCTATTTCTGTGTTTCAACGACAATAAGAAGGTCCTAGGGATATAGTAAACCTGAAGTGAAGCATCGTAATCTAAAACTGGACTCAAAGGAGAGGTTCAAATCATAGAAAGTTAGTGTGTCAGTCCTCTTGTTCTTAAGTCGCCATTGTGCCTTTTGTATTAAATTCGGATGAAATTTCTGTGTTTCATCGTCAATAAGAAGGTCCAAGGGATACAGTAAACTTGAAGTGAAGCATCGGAATCTAAAACTGAACTCACAGGGGAGGTTCAAATCATAGAAAGTTAGAGTGTCAGTCCTTTTGTACTTAAGTCGGCATTGTGCCTTTTGTATTAAATTCGGATAAAATTTCTGTGTTTCATCGTCAATAAGAAAGTCCAAGGTATACAGTAAAACTGAAGTGAAGCACCGGAATCTAAAACTGGACTCACAGGAGTGGTTCCAATCATAGAATGTTAGAGTGTCAGTCCTCTTGTACTTAAGTCGGCATTGTGCCTTTTGTATTAAATTCGGATGCAATTTCTGTGTGTCATCGTCAATAAGAAGGTCTAAGGGATACAGTAAACCTGAAGTGAAGCATCGGAATCTAAAACTGGACTCACAGGAGAGGTTCAAATCATAGAAAGTTAGAGTGTTAGTCCTCCTGTACTTGAGTCAGAATTGTGCCTTTTGTAATAAATTCGGATGCAATTTCTGTGTTTCATCGTCGATAAGATGGTCCAAGGTATACAGTAAACTTGAAGTGAAGCATCGGAATCTAAAACTGGACTCACAGGAGAGGTTCAAATCATAGCAAGTTAGAGTGTCAGTCCTCTTGTACTTAAGTCGGCATTGTGCCTTTTGTATTAAATTCGGATGCAATTTCTGCATTTCATCGTCAATATTAAGGTCCAAGGAATACAGTAAACCTTACGCGAAACATCGGAATCTAAAACCGGACTCACAGGAGAGGTTCAAATCATAGAAAGTTAGAGTGTCAGTCCTATTGTACTTAAGTCGGCATTGTGCCTTTTGTCTTAAACTCGAATGCAATTTCTGTGTTTCATCGACAAGATGAAGGTCCAAGGGATACAGTGAACCTGAAGTGAAGCATCGGAATCTAAAACTGGACTCAAAGGAGTGGTTCAAATCATAGAAAGTTAGAGTGTCAGTCCTCTTGTACTTAAGTCGGCATTGTGCCTTTTGTATTAAATTCGGATGCAATTTCTGTGTTTCATCGTCAATAAGAAGGTCCAAGGTATACTGTAAACCTGAAGTGAAGCATCGGAATCTGAAACTGGACTCACAGGAGACGTTAAAATCATAGAAAGTTTGAGTGTCAGTCCTCTTATACTTAAGTCGGCATTGTGCCGTTTGTATTAATTTCGGATGCAATTTCTGTGTTTCATCGTCAATAAGAAGGTCCAAGGTATACAGTAAACCTGAAGTGAAGCATCGGAATCTAAAACTGGACTCATAGGAGAGGTTCAATTCATAGAAAGTTAGAGTGTCAGTCCTCTTGTACTTAAGTTGGCTTTGTGCCTTTTGTATTAAATTCGGATGCTATTTCTGTGTTTCAACGACAATAAGAAGGTCCTAGGGATATAGTAAACCTGAAGTGAAGCATCGTAATCTAAAACTGGACTCAAAGGAGAGGTTCAAATCAGAGAAAGTTAGAGTGTCAGTCCTCTTGTTCTTAAGTCGCCATTGTGCCTTTTGTATTAAATTCGGATGAAATTTCTGTGTTTCATCGTCAATAAGAAGGTCCAAGGGATACAGTAAACCTGAAGTGAAGCATCGGAATCGAAAATGGGACTTACAGGAGAGGTTCAATTCATAGAAAGTTAGAGTGTCAGTCCCCTTGAACTTAAGTCGGCATTGTGCCTTTTGTATTAAATTCGGATAAAATTTCTGTGATTCATCGTCAATAAGAAAGTCCAAGGTATACAGTAAACCTGAAGTGAAGCGTCGGAATCTAAAACTGGACTCACAGGAGTGGTTCCAATCATAGAAAGTTAGAGTGTCAGTCCTCTTGTACTTAAGTCGGCATTGTGCCTTTTGTATTAAATTCGGATGCAATTTCTGTGTGTCATCGTCAATAAGAAGGTCTAAGGGATACAGTAAACCTGAAGTGAAGCATCGGAATCTAAAACTGGACTCACAGGAGAGGTTCAAATCATAGAAGGTTAGAGTGTCAGTCCTCTTGTACTTAAGTCGGCATTGTGCCTTTTGTTTTTAATTCAGAAGCTATTTCTGTGTTTCATCGTCGATAAGAAGGTCCAAGGTATACAGTAAACCTGAAGTGAAGCATCGGAATTTAAAACCGGACTCACAGGAGAGGTTTAAATCACAGAAAGTTAAAGTGTCAGTCCTCTTGGACTTAAGTCTGCATTGTGCATTATGTATTAAATCCGGATGGAATTTCGGTGTTTCATCGTCAATCGGATGGTCCAAGGTATACAGTAAACCTGAAGTGAAGCTTCGGAATCTAAAATGGGACTTACAGGAGAGATTCAAATCATAGAAAGTTAGAGTGTCAGTCCTCTTGTACTTAAGTCGGCATTGTGCCTTTTGTATTAAATTCGGATTAAATTTCTGTGTTTCATCGTAAATAAGAAGGTCCAAGGTATACAGTAAAACTGAAGTGAAGCACCGGAATCTAAAACTGGACTCACAGGAGAGGTTCAAATCATAGAAAGTTAGAGTGTCAGTCCTCTTGTACTTAAGACGGCATTGTGCCTTTTGTATTAAATTCGGATGCAATTTCTGTGTTTCAACGACAATAAGAAGGTCCAAGGTATACAGTAAACCTGAAGTGAAGCATCGGAATCTAAAACTGGACTCACAGGAGAAGTCCAAATCATAGAAATTTAGAGTGTCAGTCCTCTTGTACTTAAGTCGGCATTGTGCCTTTTGTATTGAATTCGGATGCAATTTCTGAGATTCATCGTCAATAAGAAGGTCGAAGGTACACAGTAAACCTGAAGTGAAGCATCGGAATCAATAGCTGGACTCACAGGTGAGGTTTAATTCATAGAAAGTTAGAGTGTCAGTCCTCTTGTACTTAAGTCGGCATTGTGCCTTTTGTATTAAATTCGGATGCAATTTCTGTGTTTCATCGCCAAATAGAAGGTCCAAGGTAACAAGTAAACCTGAAGTGAAGCATCGGAATCTAAAACTGGACTCACAGGAGAGGTTCAAATCATAGAAAGTTAGGGTGTCAGTTCTCTTGTACTTAGGGCTTCATTGTGCATTTTGTATTAAATTCGAATGCAATTCCTGTGTTCCATCGTCAATAAGAAGGTTTAAGGTATACAGTAAACCTGAAGTGAAGCATCGGAATCTAAAACTGGACTCACAGGAGAGGTTCAAATCATAGAAAGTTAGAGTGTCAGTTCACCTGTACTTAAGTCGGCATTGTGCATTTTGTATTAAACTCGGATGCAATTTCTGTGTTTCATCGTCAATTGTAAGGTCCAAGGGATACAGTAAACTTGAAGTGAAGCTTCGGAATCTAAAACCGGACTCACAGGAGAGGTTCAAATCATAGACAGTTAGAGTGTCAGTCCTCTTGTACTTAAGTCGGCATTGTGCCTTTTGTATTAAATTCGGATGCAATTTCTGTGTTTCATCGACAATAAGAAGGTCCAAGGGATACAGTAAACCTGAAGTGAAGCATCGGAATCTAAAACTGGACTCAAAGGAGTGGTTCAAATCATAGAAAGTTAGAGTGTCAGTCCACTTGTACTTAAGTCGGCATTGTGCCTTTTGTATTAAATTCGGATGCAATTTCTGTGTTTCATCGTCAATAAGAAGGTCCAAGGTATACTGTAAACCCGAAGTGAAGCATCGGATTCTAAAACTGGACTCACAGGAGAGGTTCAAATCATAGAAAGTTTGAGTGTCAATCCCCTTATACTTAAGTCGGCATTGTGCCGTTTGTATTAAATTCGGATGCAATTTCTGTGTTTCATGGTCAATAAGAAGGTCCAAGGTATACAGTAAACCTGAAGCGAAGCATCGGAATCTAAAACTGGACTCACAGGAGAGGTCAAATAATAGAAAGTTAGAGTGTCAGTCCTCTTGTACTTAAGTCGGAATTGTGCCTTTTGTAATAAATTCGGATGCAATTTCTGTGTTTCATCATCAATAAGAAGGTACAAGGTATACAGTAAACCTGAAGTGAAGCATCGGAATCTAAAATGGGACTTACAGGAGAGGTTCAAATCATAGAAAGTTAGAGTGTCAGTCCTCTTGTACTTCAGTCGGCATAGTGCCTTTTGTATCATATTCGGATGCAATTTCTGTGTTTCATCGTCAATAAGAAGGTCCAAGGGATACAGTAAACCTGAAGTGAAGCATCGGAATCTAAAACTGGACTCACAGGAGAGGTTCAAATCATAGCAAGTTAGATTGTCAGTCCTCTTGTACTTAAGTCGGCATTGTGCCTTTTGTATTAAATTCGGATGCAATTTCTGCATTTCATCGTCAATATTAAGGTCCAAGGAATACAGTAAACCTTAAGCGAAACATCGGAATCTAAAACCGGACTCACAGGAGAGGTTCAAATCATAGAAAGTTAGAGTGTCAGTCCTATTGTACTTAAGTCGGCATTGTGCCTTTTGTCTTAAACTCGAATGCAATTTCTGTGTTTCATCGACAAGAAGAAGGTCCAAGGGATACAGTAAACCTGAAGTGAAGCATTGGAATCTAAAACTGGACTCAAAGGAGTGGTTCAAATCATAGAAAGTTAGAGTGTCAGTCCTCTTGTACTTAAGTCGGCATTGTGCCTTTTGTATTAAATTCGGATGCAATTTCTGTGTTTCATCGTCAATAAGAAGGTCCAAGGTATACTGTAAACCTGAAGTGAAGCATCGGAATCAAAAACTGGACTCACAGGAGACGTTAAAATCATAGAAAGTTTGAGTGTCAGTCCTCTTATACTTAAGTCGGCATTGTGCCGTTTGTATTAATTTCGGATGCAATTTCTGTGTTTCATCGTCAATAAGAAGGTCCAAGGTATACAGTAAACCTGAAGTGAAGCATCGGAATCTAAAACTGGACTCATAGGAGAGGTTCAATTCATAGAAAGTTGGAGTGTCAGTCCTCTTGTACTTAAGTTGGCTTTGTGCCTTTTGTATTAAATTCGGATGCTATTTCTGTGTTTCAACGACAATAAGAAGGTCCTAGGGATATAGTAAACCTGAAGTGAAGCATCGTAATCTAAAACTGGACTCAAAGGAGAGGTTCAAATCATAGAAAGTTAGAGTGTCAGTCCTCTTGTTCTTAAGTCGCCATTGTGCCTTTTGTATTAAATTCGGATGAAATTTCTGTGTTTCATCGTCAATAAGAAGGTCCAAGGGATACAGTAAACCTGAAGTGAAGCATCGGAATCTAAAACTGGACTCACAGGGGAGGTTCAAATCATAGAAAGTTAGAGTGTCAGTCCTTTTGTACTTAAGTCGGCATTGTGCCTTTTGTATTGAATTTGGATGCAATATCTGAGCTTCATCGTCAATAAGAATGTCCAAGGTATACTGTAAACCTAAAGTGAAGCATCGGAATCTAAAACTGGACTCACAGGAGAGGTATAAATCATAGAAAATTAGAGTGTCAGTTCACTTGTACTTAAGTCTTCATTGTGCATTTTGTATTAAATTCGAATGCAATTTCTGTGTTTCATCGACAATAAGATGGTCCAAGGGATACAGTAAACCAAAAGTGAAGCATCGGAATCTCAAACTGGACTCAAAGGAGTGGTTCAAATCATAGAAATTACAGTGTCTGTCCTCTTGCACTTAAGTCGGCATTGTGCCTTTTGTATTAAATTCGGATGCAATTTCTGTGCTTCATCGTCAACAAGAAGGTCCAAGGTATACTGTAAACCTGAAGTGAAGCATCGGAATCTAAAACTGGACTCACAGGAGGGGTTCAATTCATAGAAAGTTTGAGTGTCAGTCCTCTTGTACTTAAGTCGGCATTGTGGCGTTTGTATTAAATTCGGATGCAATTTCTTTGTATCACCGTCAATATGAATGTCCAAGGTATACAGTAACTCTGAAGTGAAGCATCGGAATGTAAAACTGGACTCACAGGAGGGGTTCAAATCATAGAAAGTTAGAGTGTCAGTCCTCTTGTACTTAAGTCGGAATTGTGATTTTTGTAATAAATTCGGATGCAATTTCTGTGTTTCATCGTCGATAAGAAGGTCCAAGGTATTCAGTAAACCTGAAGTGAAGCATCGGAATTTAAAACCGGACTCACAGGAGAGGTTTAAATCATAGAAAGTTAAAGTCAGTGCTCTTGGACTTAAGTCTGCATTGTGCATTATGTATTAAATTCGGATGGAATTTCGGTGATTCATCGTCAATCGGATGGTCTAAGGTATACAGTACACCTGAAGTGAAGCTTCGGAATCGAAAATGGGACTTACAGGAGAGGTTCAATTCATAGAAAGTTAGAGTGTCAGTCCCCTTGAACTTAAGTCGGCATTGTGCCTTTTGTATTAAATTCGGATAAAATTTCTGTGTTTCATCGTCAATAAGAAAGTCCAAGGTATACAGTAAAACTGAAGTGAAGCACCGGAATCTAAAACTGGACTCACAGGAGTGGTTCCAATCATAGAAAGTTAGAGTGTCAGTCCTCTTGTACTTAAGTCGGCATTGTGCCTTTTGTATTAAATTCGGATGCAATTTCTGTGTGTCATCGTCAATAAGAAGGTCTAAGGGATACAGTAAACCTGAAGTGAAGCATCGGAATCTAAAACTGGACTCACAGGAGAGGTTCAAATCATAGAAGGTTAGAGTGTCAGTCCTCTTGTACTTAAGTCGGCATTGTGCCTTTTGTTTTTAATTCAGAAGCTATTTCTGTGTTTCATCGTCGATAAGAAGGTCCAAGGTATACAGTAAATCTGAAGTGAAGCATCGGAATTTAAAACCGGACTCACAGGAGATGTTTAAATCACAGAAAGTTAAAGTGTCAGTCCTCTTGGACTTAAGTCTGCATTGTGCATTATGTATTAAATTCGGATGGAATTTCGGTGTTTCATCGTCAATCGGATGGTCCAAGGTATACAGTAAACCTGAAGTGAAGCTTCGGAATCTAAAATGGGACTTACAGGAGAGGTTCAAATCATAGAAAGTTAGAGTGTCAGTCCTCTTGTACTTAAGTCGGCATTGTGCCTTTTGTATTAAATTCGGATTAAATTTCTGTGTTTCATCGTAAATAAGAAGGTCCAAGGTATACAGTAAAACTGAAGTGAAGCACCGGAATCTAAACCTGGACTCACAGGAGAGGTTCAAATCATAGAAAGTTAGAGTGTCAGTCCTCTTGTACTTAAGACGGCATTGTGCCTTTTGTATTATATTCGGATGCAATTTCTGTGTTTCAACGACAATAAGAAGGTCCAAGGGATACAGTAAACCTGAAGTGAAGCATCGGAAACTAAAACTGGTTTCACAGGAGAGGTTCAAATCATAGAAAGTTAGAGTGTCAGTCCTCTTGTACTTAAGTCGGCATTGTGCCTTTTGTATTAAATTCGGATGCTATTTCTGTGTTTCATCGTCAATAAGAAGGTCCAAGGTATACAGTAAACCTGAAGTGAAGCATCGGAATCTAAAACTTGACTCACTGGAGAGGTTCAAATCATAGAAAGTTAGAGTGTCAGTCCTCTTGTACTTAAGTCGGCATTGTGCCTTTTGTATTAAATTCGGATGCGATTTCTGTGTTTCATGGTCAATAAGAAGGTCCAAGGTATACAGTAAACCTGAAGCGAAGCATCGGAATCTAAAACTGGACTCACAGGAGAGGTCAAATAATAGAAAGTTAGAGTGTCAGTCCTCTTGTACTTAAGTCGGAATTGTGCCTTTTGTAATAAATTCGGATGCAATTTCTGTGTTTCATCATAAATAAGAAGGTACAAGGTATACAGTAAACCTGAAGTGAAGCATCGGAATCTAAAATGGGACTTACAGGAGAGGTTCAAATCATAGAAAGTTAGAGTGTCAGTCCTCTTGTACTTCAGTCGGCATAGTGCCTTTTGTATCATATTCGGATGCAATTTCTGTGTTTCATCGTCAATAAGAAGGTCCAAGGGATACAGTAAACCTGAAGTGAAGCATCGGAATCTAAAACTCGACTCACAGGAGAGGTTCAAATCATAGCAAGTTAGATTGTCAGTCCTCTTGTACTTAAGTCGGCATTGTGCCTTTTGTATTAAATTCGGATGCAATTTCTGCATTTCATCGTCAATATTAAGGTCCAAGGAATACAGTAAACCTTAAGCGAAACATCGGAATCTAAAACCGGACTCACAGGAGAGGTTCAAATCATAGAAAGTTAGAGTGTCAGTCCTATTGTACTTAAGTCGGCATTGTGCCTTTTGTCTTAAACTCGAATGCAATTTCTGTGTTTCATCGACAAGAAGAAGGTCCAAGGGATACAGTAAACCTGAAGTGAAGCATTGGAATCTAAAACTGGACTCAAAGGAGTGGTTCAAATCATAGAAAGTTAGAGTGTCAGTCCTCTTGTACTTAAGTCGGCATTGTGCCTTTTGTATTAAATTCGGATGCAATTTCTGTGTTTCATCGTCAATAAGAAGGTCCAAGGTATACTGTAAACCTGAAGTGAAGCATCGGAATCTAAAACTGGACTCACAGGAGACGTTAAAATCATAGAAAGTTTGAGTGTCAGTCCTCTTATACTTAAGTCGGCATTGTGCCGTTTGTATTAATTTCGGATGCAATTTCTGTGTTTCATCGTCAATAAGAAAGTCCAAGGTATACAGTAAACCTGAAGTGAAGCATCGGAATCTAAAACTGGACTCATAGGAGCGGTTCAATTCATAGAAAGTTGGAGTGTCAGTCCTCTTGTACTTAAGTTGGCTTTGTGCCTTTTGTATTAAATTCGGATGCTATTTCTGTGTTTCAACGACAATAAGAAGGTCCTAGGGATATAGTAAACCTGAAGTGAAGCATCGTAATCTAAAACTGGACTCAAAGGAGAGGTTCAAATCATAGAAAGTTAGAGTGTCAGTCCTCTTGTTCTTAAGTCGCCATTGTGCCTTTTGTATTAAATTCGGATGAAATTTCTGTGTTTCATCGTCAATAAGAAGGTCCAAGGGATACAGTAAACCTGAAGTGAAGCATCGGAATCTAAAACTGGACTCACAGGGGAGGTTCAAATCATAGAAAGTTAGAGTGTCAGTCCTTTTGTACTTAAGTCGGCATTGTGCCTTTTGTATTGAATTTGGATGCAATATCTGAGCTTCATCGTCAATAAGAATGTCCAAGGTATACTGTAAACCTAAAGTGAAGCATCGGAATCTAAAACTGGACTCACAGGAGAGGTTCAAATCATAGAAAATTAGAGTGTCAGTTCACTTGTACTTAAGTCTTCATTGTGCATTTTGTATTAAATTCGAATGCAATTTCTGTGTTTCATCGACAATAAGATGGTCCAAGGGATACAGTAAACCTGAAGTGAAGCATCGGAATCTCAAACTGGACTCAAAGGAGTGGTTCAAATCATAGAAATTACAGTGTCTGTCCTCTTGCACTTAAGTCGGCATTGTGCCTTTTGTATTAAATTCGGATGCAATTAATGTGTTTCATCGTCAACAAGAAGGTCCAAGGTATACTGTAAACCTGAAGTGAAGCATCGGAATCTAAAACAGGACTCACAGGAGGGGTTCAATTCATAGAAAGTTTGAGTGTCAGTCCTCTTGTACTTAAGTCGGCATTGTGGCGTTTGTATTAAATTCGGATGCAATTTCTTTGTATCACCGTCAATATGAATGTCCAAGGTATACAGTAACTCTGAAGTGAAGCATCGGAATGTAAAACTGGACTCACAGGAGGGGTTCAAATCATAGAGAGTTAGAGTGTCAGTCCTCTTGTACTTAAGTCGGAATTGTGCCTTTTGTAATAAATTCGGATGCAATTTCTGTGTTTCATCGTCGATAAGAAGGTCCAAGGTATTCAGTAAACCTGAAGTGAAGCATCGGAATTTAAAACCGGACTCACAGGAGAGGTTTAAATCATAGAAAGTTAAAGTCAGTGCCCTTGGACTTAAGTCTGCATTGTGCATTATGTATTAAATTCGGATGGAATTTCGGTGATTCATCGTCAATCGGATGGTCTAAGGTATACAGTACACCTGAAGTGAAGCTTCGGAATCGAAAATGGGACTTACAGGAGAGGTTCAATTCATAGAAAGTTAGAGTGTCAGTCCCCTTGAACTTAAGTCGGCATTGTGCCTTTTGTATTAAATTCGGATAAAATTTCTGTGTTTCATCGTCAATAAGAAAGTCCAAGGTATACAGTAAAACTGAAGTGAAGCACCGGAATCTAAAACTGGACTCACAGGAGTGGTTCCAATCATAGAAAGTTAGAGTGTCAGTCCTCTTGTACTTAAGTCGGCATTGTGCCTTTTGTATTACATTCGGATGCAATTTCTGTGTGTCATCGTCAATAAGAAGGTCTAAGGGATACAGTAAACCTGAAGTGAAGCATCGGAATCTAAAACTGGACTCACAGGAGAGGTTCAAATCATAGAAGGTTAGAGTGTCAGTCCTCTTGTACTTAAGTCGGCATTGTGCCTTTTGTTTTTAATTCAGAAGCTATTTCTGTGTTTCATCGTCGATAAGAAGGTCCAAGGTATACAGTAAATCTGAAGTGAAGCATCGGAATTTAAAACCGGACTCACAAGAGATGTTTAAATCACAGAAAGTTAAAGTGTCAGTCCTCTTGGACTTAAGTCTGCATTGTGCATTATGTATTAAATTCGGATGGAATTTCGGTGTTTCATCGTCAATCGGATGGTCCAAGGTATACAGTAAACCTGAAGTGAAGCTTCGGAATCTAAAATGGGACTTACAGGAGAGGTTCAAATCATAGAAAGTTAGAGTGTCAGTCCTCTTGTACTTAAGTCGGCATTGTGCCTTTTGTATTAAATTCGGATTAAATTTCTGTGTTTCATCGTAAATAAGAAGGTCCAAGGTATACAGTAAAACTGAAGTGAAGCACCGGAATCTAAAACTGGACTCACAGGAGAGGTTCAAATCATAGAAAGTTAGAGTGTCAGTCCTCTTGTACTTAAGACGGCATTGTGCCTTTTGTATTATATTCGGATGCAATTTCTGTGTTTCAACGACAATAAGAAGGTCCAAGGGATACAGTAAACCTGAAGTGAAGCATCGGAAACTAAAACTGGTTTCACAGGAGAGGTTCAAATCATAGAAAGTTAGAGTGTCAGTCCTCTTGTACTTAAGTCGGCATTGTGCCTTTTGTATTAAATTCGGATGCTATTTCTGTGTTTCATCGTCAATAAGAAGGTCCAAGGTATACAGTAAACCTGAAGTGAAGCATCGGAATCTAAAACTTGACTCACTGGAGAGGTTCAAATCATAGAAAGTTAGAGTGTCAGTCCTCTTGTACTTAAGTCGGCATTGTGCCTTTTGTATTAAATTCGGATGCAATTTCTGTGTTTCATCGTCAATATTAAGGTCCAAGGGATAGAGTAAAACTGAAGTCAAGCATCGGAATCTAAAACGGGACTCACAGGAGAGGTTCAAATCATAGACAGATAGAGTGTCAGTCCTCTTGTACTTAAGTCGGCATTGATCCTTTTGTATTAAATTCGGTTGCCATTTCTGTGTTTCATCGGCAATAAGAAGGTCCACGGGATACAGTAAACCTGAAGTGAAGCATCGGAATCTAAGACTGGACTCACAGGTGAGGTTTAAATCATAGAAGGTTAGAGTGTCAGTCCTCTTGTACTTAAGTCGCCATTGTGCCTTTTGTATTAAATTCGGATGCAATTTCTGTGTTTCATCGCCAAGTAGAAATTCCAAGGTATACAGTAAACCTGAAGTGAAGCATCGGAATCTAAAACTGGACTCACAGGAGAGGTTCAAATCATAGAAAGTTAGAGTGTCAGTCCTCTTGTACATAAGTCGGCATTGTGCCTTTTGTATTAAATTCGGACGCAATTTCTGTTTTTCATCGTCAATATTAAGGTCCAAGGGATACAGTAAACCTGAAGTGAAGCATCGGAATCTAAAACTTGACTCACAGGAGAGGTTCAAATTATAGAAAGTTAGAGTGTCAGTCCCCTTGAACTTAAGTCGGCACTGTGCCTTTTGTATTAAATTCGGATAAAATTTCTGTGTTTCATCGTCAATAAGAAAGTCCAAGGTATACAGTAAAACTGAAGTGAAGCACCGGAATCTAAAACTGGACTCACAGGAGTGGTTCCAATCATAGAAAGTTAGAGTGTCAGTCCTCTTGTACTTAAGTCGGCATTGTGCCTTTTGTATTAAATTCGGATGCAATTTCTGTGTGTCATCGTCAATAAGAAGGTCTAAGGGATACAGTAAACCTGAAGTGAAGATTCGGAATCTAAAACTGGACTCACAGGAGAGGTTCAAATCATAGAAGGTTAGAGTGTCAGTCCTCTTGTACTTAAGTCGGCATTGTGCCTTTTGTTTTAAATTCAGAAGCTATTTCTGTGTTTCATCGTCGATAAGAAGGTCCAAGGTATACAGTAAACCTGAAGTGAAGCATCGGAATCTAAAACTGGACTCACAGGAGAGGTTCAAATCATAGCAAGTTAGAGTGTCAGTCCTCTTGTACTTAAGTCGGCATTGTGCCTTTTGTATTAAATTCGGATGCAATTTCTGCATTTCATCGTCAATATTAAGGTCCAAGGGATACAGTAAACCTGAAGCGAAACAACGGAATCTAAAACCGGACTCACAGGAGAGATTCAAATCATAGAAAGTTAGAGTGTCAGTCCTATTGTACTTAAGTCGGCATTGTGCCTTTTGTCTTAAACTCGAATGCAATTTCTGTGTTTCATCGACAAGAAGAAGGTCCAAGGGATACAGTAAACCTGAAGTGAAGCATCGGAATCTAAAACTGGACTCAAAGGAGTGGTTCAAATCATAGAAAGTTAGAGTGTCAGTTCTCTTGTACTTAAGTCGGCATTGTGCTTTTGTATTAAATTCGGATGCAATTTCTGTGTTTCATCGTCAATAAGAAGGTCCAAGGTATACTGTAAACCTGAAGTGAAGCATCGGAATCTAAAACTGGACTCACAGGAGACGTTAAAATCATAGAAAGTTTGAGTGTCAGTCCTCTTATACTTAAGTCGGCATTGTGCCGTTTGTATTAATTTCGGATGCAATTTCTGTGTTTCATCGTCAATAAGAAGGTCCAAGGTATACAGTAAACCTGAAGTGAAGCATCGGAATCTAAAACTGGACTCATAGGAGAGGTTCAATTCATAGAAAGTTAGAGTGTCAGTCCTCTTGTACTTAAGTTGGCTTTGTGCCTTTTGTATTAAATTCGGATGCTATTTCTGTGTTTCAACGACAATAAGAAGGTCCTAGGGATATAGTAAACCTGAAGTGAAGCATCGTAATCTAAAACTGGACTCAAAGGAGAGGTTCAAATCATAGAAAGTTAGAGTGTCAGTCCTCTTGTTCTTAAGTCGCCATTGTGCCTTTTGTATTAAATTCGGATGAAATTTCTGTGTTTCATCGTCAATAAGAAGGTCCAAGGGATACAGTAAACCTGAAGCGAAGCATCCGAATCTAAAACTGGACTCACAGGGGAGGTTCAAATCATAGAAAGTTAGAGTGTCAGTCCTTTTGTACTTAAGTCGGCATTGTGCCTTTTGTATTGAATTTGGATGCAATATCTGAGCTTCATCGTCAATAAGAATGTCCAAGGTATACTGTAAACCTAAAGTGAAGCATCGGAATCTAAAACTGGACTCACAGGAGAGGTTCAAATCATAGAAAATTAGAGTGTCAGTTCACTTGTACTTAAGTCTTCATTGTGCATTTTGTATTAAATTCGAATGCAATTTCTGTGTTTCATCGACAATAAGATGGTCCAAGGGATACAGTAAACCTGAAGTGAAGCATCGGAATCTCAAACTGGACTCAAAGGAGTGGTTCAAATCATAGAAATTACAGTGTCTGTCCTCTTGCACTTAAGTCGGCATTGTGCCTTTTGTATTAAATTCGGATGCAATTTCTGTGTTTCATCGTCAATAAGAAGGTCCAAGGTATACTGTAAACCTGAAGTGAAGCATCGGAATTTAAAACCGGACTCACAGGAGAGGTTTAAATCATAGAAAGTTAAAGTCAGTGCTCTTGGACTTAAGTCTGCATTGTGCATTATGTATTAAATTCGGATGGAATTTCGGTGATTCATCGTCAATCGGATGGTCTAAGGTATACAGTACACCTGAAGTGAAGCTTCGGAATCGAAAATGGGACTTACAGGAGAGGTTCAATTCATAGAAAGTTAGAGTGTCAGTCCCCTTGAACTTAAGTCGGCATTGTGCCTTTTGTATTAAATTCGGATAAAATTTCTGTGTTTCATCGTCAATAAGAAAGTCCAAGGTATACAGTAAAACTGAAGTGAAGCACCGGAATCTAAAACTGGACTCACAGGAGTGGTTCCAATCATAGAAAGTTAGAGTGTCAGTCCTCTTGTACTTAAGTCGGCATTGTGCCTTTTGTATTAAATTCGGATGCAATTTCTGTGTGTCATCGTCAATAAGAAGGTCTAAGGGATACAGTAAACCTGAAGTGAAGCATCGGAATCTAAAACTGGACTCACAGGAGAGGTTCAAATCATAGAAGGTTAGAGTGTCAGTCCTCTTGTACATAAGTCGGCATTGTGCCTTTTGTTTTTAATTCAGAAGCTATTTCTGTGTTTCATCGTCGATAAGAAGGTCCAAGGTATACAGTAAACCTGAAGTGAAGCATCGGAATTTAAAACCGGACTCACAGGAGAGGTTTAAATCACAGAAAGTTAAAGTGTCAGTCCTCTTGGACTTAAGTCTGCATTGTGCATTATGTATTAAATTCGGATTGAATATCGGTGTTTCATCGTCAATCGGATGGTCCAAGGTATACAGTAAACCTGAAGTGAAGCTTCTGAATCTAAAATGGGACTTACAGGAGAGGTTCAAATCATAGAAAGTTAGAGTGTCAGTCCTCTTGTACTTAAGTCGGCATTGTGCCTTT
This sequence comes from Schistocerca americana, assembly GCF_021461395.2. Taxonomy (NCBI): domain Eukaryota; kingdom Metazoa; phylum Arthropoda; class Insecta; order Orthoptera; family Acrididae; genus Schistocerca; species Schistocerca americana. The sequence goes on along the minus strand of NC_060119.1, from coordinate 53,012,064 downwards.
TGTATTAAATTCGGATTAAATTTCTGTGTTTCATCGTAAATAAGAAGGTCCAAGGTATACAGTAAAACTGAAGTGAAGCACCGGAATCTAAAACTGGACTCACAGGAGAGGTTCAAATCATAGAAAGTTAGAGTGTCACTCCTCTTGTACTTAAGACGGCATTGTGCCTTTTGTATTAAATTCGGATGCAATTTCTGTGTTTCAACGACAATAAGATGGTCCAAGGGATACAGTAAACCTGAAGTGAAGCATCGGAAACTAAAACTGGTTTCACAGGAGAGGTTCAAATCATAGAAAGTTAGAGTGTCAGTCCTCTTGTACTTAAGTTGGCATTGTGCCTTTTGTATTAAATTCGGATGCTATTTCTGTGTTTCATCGTCAATAAGAAGGTCCAAGGTATACAGTAAACCTGAAGTGAAGCATCGGAATCTAAAACTTGACTCACAGGAGAGGTTCAAATCATAGAAAGTTAGAGTGTCAGTCCTCTTGTACTTAAGTCGGCATTGTGGCTTTTGTATGAAATTCGGATGCAATTTCTGTGTTTCATCGTCAATATTAAGGTCCAAGGGATAGAGTAAATCTGAAGTCAAGCATCGGAATCTAAAACGGGACTCACAGGAGAGGTTCAAATCATAGACAGATAGAGTGTCAGTCCTCTTGTACTTAAGTCGGCATTGTGCCTTTTGTATTAAATTCGGTTGCCATTTCTGTGTTTCATCGACAATAAGAAGGTCCAAGGGATACAGTAAACCTGAAGTGAAGCATCGGAATCTAAAACTGGACTCACAGGAGAGGTTCAAATCATAGAAAGTTAGCGTGTCAGTCCTCTTGAGGTTAAGCCGGCATTGTGCCTTTTGTATTAAATTCGGATGCAATTTCTGTGTTTCAGCGACAATAAGAAGGTCCTAGGGATACAGTAAACCTGAAGTGAAGCATCGGAAACTAAAATTGGTTTCACAGGAGAGGTTCAAATCATAGAAAGTTAGAGTGTCAGTCCTCTTGTACTTAAGTCGGCATTGTGCCTTTTGTATTGAATTCGGATGCAATTTCTGAGATTCATCGTCAATAAGAAGGTCCAAGGTATACAGTAAACCTGAAGTGAAGCATCGGAATCTAAGACTGGACTCACAGGTGAGGTTTAAATCATAGAAAGTCAGAGTGTCAGTCCTCTTGTACTTAAGTCGCCATTGTGCCTTTTGTATTAAATTCGGATGCAATTTCTGTGTTTTATCGCCAAGTAGAAATTCCAAGGTATACAGTAAACCTGAAGTGAAGCATCGGAATCTAAAACTGGACTCACAGGAGAGGTTCAAATCATAGAAAGTTAGAGTGTCAGTCCTCTTGTACTTAAGTCGGCATTGTGCCTTTTGTATTAAATTCGGATGCAATTTCTGTGTTTCATCGTCAATATTAATTTCCAAGGGATACAGTAAACCTGAAGTGAAGCATCGGAATCTAAAACTTGACTCACAGGAGAGGTTCAAATTATAGAAAGTTAGAGTGTCAGTCCCCTCGAACTTAAGTCGGCATTGTGCCTTTTGTATTAAATTCGGATTAAATTTCTGTGTTTCATCGTCAATAAGAAAGTCCAAGGTATACAGTAAAACTGAAGTGAAGCACCGGAATCTAAAACTGGACTCACAGGAGTGGTTCCAATCATAGAAAGTTAGAGTGTCAGTCCTCTTGTACTTAAGTCGGCATTGTGCCTTTTGTATTAAATTCGGATGCAATTTCTGTGTGTCATCGTCAATAAGAAGGTCTAAGGGATACAGTAAACCTGAAGTGAAGCATCGGAATCTAAAACTGGACTCACAGGAGAGGTTCAAATCATAGAAGGTTAGAGTGTCAGTCCTCTTGTACTTAAGTCGGCATTGTGCCTTTTGTTTTAAATTCAGAAGCTATTTCTGTGTTTCATCGTCGATAAGAAGGTCCAAGGTATACAGTAAACCTGAAGTGAAGCATCGGAATTTAAAACCGGACTCACAGGAGAGGTTAAAATCACAGAAAGTTAAAGTGTCAGTCCTCTTGGACTTAAGTCTGCATTGTGCATTATGTATTAAATTCGGATGGAATTTCGGTGTTTCATCGTCAATCGGATGGTCAAGGTATACAGTAAACCTGAAGTGAAGCTTCGGAATCTAAAATGGGACGTACAGGAGAGGTTCAAATCATAGAAAGTTAGATTGTCAGTCCTCTTGTACTTAAGTCGGCATTGTGCCTTTTGTATTAAATTCGAATTAAATTTCTGTGTTTCATCGTCAGTAAGAAGGTCCAAGGTATACAGTAAAACTGAAGTGAAGCACCGGAATCTAAAACTGGACTCACAGGAGAGGTTCAAATCATAGAAAGTTACAGTGTCAGTCCTCTTGTACTTAGGACGGCATTGTGCCTTTTGTATTAAATTCGGATGCAATTTCTGTGTTTCAACGACAATAAGAAGGTCCAAGGGATACAGTAAACCTGAAGTGAAGCATCGGAAACTAAAACTGGTTTCACAGGAGAGGTTCAAATCATAGAAAGTTAGAGTGTCAGTCCTCTTGTACTTAAGTCGGCATTGTGCCTTTTGTATTAAATTCGGATGCTATTTCTGTGTTTCATCGTCAATAAGAAGGTCCAAGGTATACAGTAAACCTGAAGTGAAGCATCGGAATCTAAAACTTGACTCACAGGAGAGGTTCAAATCATAGAAAGTTAGAGTGTCAGTCCTCTTGTACTTAAGTCGGCATTGTGCCTTTTGTATTAAATTCGGATGCAATTTCTGTGTTTCATTGTCAATATTAAGGTCCAAGGGATACAGTAAACCTGAAGTCAAGCATCGGAATCTAAAACGGGACTCACAGGAGAGGTTCAAATCATAGACAGATAGAGTGTCAGTCCTCTTGTACTTAAGTCGGCATTGTGCCTTTTGTATTAAATTCGGTTGCCATTTCTGTGTTTCATCGACAATAAGAAGGTCCAAGGGATACAGTAAACCTGAAGTGAAGCATCGGAATCTAAAACTGGACTCACAGGAGAGGTTCAAATCATAGAAAGTTAGCGTGTCAGTCCTCTTGTAGTTAAGCCGGCATTGTGCCTTTTGTATTACATTCGGATGCAATTTCTGTGTTTCAACGACAATAAGAAGGTCCTAGGGATACAGTAAACCTGAAGTGAAGCATCGGAAACTAAAACTGGTTTCACAGGGGAGGTTCAAATCATAGAAAGTTAGAGTGTCAGTCCTCTTGTACTTAAGTCGGCATTGTGCCTTTTGTATTGAATTCGGATGCAATTTCTGAGATTCATCGTCAATAAGAAGGTCCAAGGTATACAGTAAACCTGAAGTGAATCATCGGAATCTAAGACTGGACTCACAGGTGAGGTTTAAATCATAGAAAGTTAGAGTGCCAGTCCTCTTGTACTTAAGTCGCCATTGTGCCTTTTGTATTAAATTCGGATGCAATTTCTGCGTTTCATCGCCAAGTAGAAATTCCAAGGTATACAGTAAACCTGAAGTGAAGCATCGGAATCTAAAACTGGACTCACAGGAGAGGTTCAAATCATAGAAAGTTAGAGTGTCAGTCCTCTTGTACTTAAGTCGGCATTGTGCCTTTTGTATTAAATTCGGATGCAATTTCTGTGTTTCATCGTCAATATTAAGGTCCAAGGTATACAGTAAACCTGAAGTGAAGCATCGGAATCTAAAACTTGACTCACAGGAGAGGTTCAAATCATAGAAAGTTAGAGTGTCAGTCCTCTTGTACTTAAGTCGGCATTGTGCCTTTTGTATTAAATTCGGATGCAATTTCTGTGTTTCATCGTCAATATTAAGGTCCAAGGGATAGAGTAAAACTGAAGTCAAGCATCGGAATCTAAAACGGGACTCACAGGAGAGGTTCAAATCATAGAAAGTTAGAGTGTCAGTCCTCTTGTACTTAAGTCGGCATTGTGCCTTTTGTTTTAAATTCAGAAGCTATTTCTGTGTTTCATCGTCGATAAGAAGGTCCAAGGTATACAGTAAACCTGAAGTGAAGCATCGGAATTTAAAACCGGACTCACAGGAGAGGTTTAAATCACAGAAAGTTAAAGTGTCAGTCCTCTTGGACTTAAGTCTGCATTGTGCATTATGTATTAAATTCGGATGGAATTTCGGTGTTTCATCGTCAATCGGATGGTCCAAGGTATACAGTAAACCTGAAGTGAAGTTTCGGAATCTAAAATGGGACTTACAGGAGAGGTTCAAATCATAGAAAGTTAGAGTGTCAGTCCTCTTGTACTTAAGTCGGCATTGTGCCTTTTGTATTAAATTCGAATTAAATTTCTGTGTTTCATCGTCAATAAGAAGGTCCAAGGTATACAGTAAAACTGAAGTGAAGCACCGGACTCTAAAACTGGACTCACAGGAGAGGTTCAAATCATAGAAAGTTAGAGTGTCAGTCCTCTTGTACTTAAGACGGCATTGTGCCTTTTGTATTAAATTCGGATGCAATTTCTGTGTTTCAACGACAATAAGAAGGTCCAAGGGATACAGTAAACCTGAAGTGAAGCATCGGAAACTAAAACTGGTTTCACAGGAGAGGTTCAAATCATAGAAAGTTAGAGTGTCAGTCCTCTTGTACTTAAGTCGGCATTGTGCCTTTTGTATTAAATTCGGATGCTATTTCTGTGTTTCATCGTCAATAAGAAGGTCCAAGGTATACAGTAAACCTGAAGTGAAGCATCGGAATCTAAAACTTGACTCACAGGAGAGGTTCAAATGATAGAAAGTTAGAGTGTCAGTCCTCTTGTACTTAAGTCGGCATTGTGCCTTTTGTATTAAATTCGGATGCAATTTCTGTGTTTCATTGTCAATTTTAAGGTCCAAGGGATACAGTAAACCTGAAGTCAAGCATCGGAATCTAAAACGGGACTCACAGGAGAGGTTCAAATCATAGACAGATAGAGTGTCAGTCCTCTTGTACTTAAGTCGGCATTGTGCCTTTTGTATTAAATTCGGTTGCCATTTCTGTGTTTCATCGACAATAAGAAGGTCCAAGGGACACAGTAAACCTGAAGTGAAGCATCGGAATCTAAAACTGGACTCACAGGAGAGGTTCAAATCATAGAAAGTTAGCGTGTCAGTCCTCTTGTAGTTAAGCCGGCATTGTGCCTTTTGTATTAAATTCCGATGCAATTTCTGTGTTTCAACGACAATAAGAAGGTCCTAGGGATACAGTAAACCTGAAGTGAAGCATCGGAAACTAAAACTGGTTTCACAGGAGAGGTTAAATCATAGAAAGTTAGAGTGTCAGTCCTCTTGTACTTAAGTCGGCATTGTGCCTTTTGTATTGAATTCGGATGCAATTTCTGAGATTCATCGTCAATAAGAAGGTCCAAGGTATACAGTAAACCTGAAGTGAAGCATCGGAATCTAAGACTGGACTCACAGGTGAGGTTTAAATCATAGAAAGTTAGAGTGTCAGTCCTCTTGTACTTAAGTCGCCATTGTGCCTTTTGTATTAAATTCGGATGCAATTTCTGTGTTTCATCGCCAAGTAGAAATTCCAAGGTATACAGTAAACCTGAAGTGAAGCATCGGAATCTAAAACTGGACTCACAGGAGAGGTTCAAATCATAGAAAGTTAGAGTGTCAGTCCTCTTGTACTTAAGTCGGCATTGTGCCTTTTGTATTAAATTCGGATGCAATTTCTGTGTTTCATCGTCAATATTAAGGTCCAAGGTATACAGTAAACCTGAAGTGAAGCATCGGAATCTAAAACTTGACTCACAGGAGAGGTTCAAATCATAGAAAGTTAGAGTGTCAGTCCTCTTGTACTTAAGTCGGCATTGTGCCTTTTGTATTAAATTCGGATGCTATTTCTGTGTTTCATCGTCAATAAGAAGGTCCAAGGTATACAGTAAACCTGAAGTGAAGCATCGGAATCTAAAACGTGACTCACAGGAGAGGTTCAAATCATAGAAAGTTAGAGTGTCAGTCTTCTTGTACTTAAGTCGGCATTGTGCCTTTTGTATTAAATTCGGATGCAATTTCTGTGTTTCATCGTCAATATTAAGGTCCAAGGGATAGAGTAAAACTGAATTCAAGCATCGGAATCTAAAACGGGACTCACGGGAGAGGTTCAAATCATAGAAAGTTAGAGTGTCAGCCCCCTTGAACTTAAGTCGGCATTGTGCCTTTTGTATTAAATTCGGATAAAATTTCTGTGTTTCATCGTCAATAAGAAAGTCCAAGGTATACAGTAAAACTGAAGTGAAGCACCGGAATCTAAAACTGGACTCACAGGAGTGGTTCCAATCATAGAAAGTTAGAGTGTCAGTCCTCTTGTACTTAAGTCGGCATTGTGCCTTTTGTTTTAAATTCAGAAGCTATTTCTGTGTTTCATCGTCGATAAGAAGGTCCAAGGTATACAGTAAACCTGAAGTGAGCATCGGAATTTAAAACCGGATTCACAGGAAAGGTTTAAATCACAGAAAGTTAAAGTGTCAGTCCTCTTGGACTTGAGTCTGCATTGTGCATTATGTATTAAATTCGGATGGAATTTCGGTGTTTCATCGTCAATCGGATGGTCCAAGGTATACAGTAAACCTGAAGTGAAGCTTCGGAATCTAAAATGGGACTTACAGGAGAGGTTCAAATCATAGAAAGTTAGAGTGTCAGTCCTCTTGTACTTAAGTCGGCATTGTGCCTTTTGTATTAAATTCGAATTAAATTTCTGTGTTTCATCGTCAATAAGAAGGTCCAAGGTATACAGTAAAACTGAAGTGAAGCCCCGGAATCTAAAACTGGACTCACAGGAGAGGTTCAAATCATAGAAAGTTAGAGTGTCAGTCCTCTTGTACTTAAGACGGCATTGTGCCTTTTGTATTAAATTCGGATGCAATTTCTGTGTTTCAACGACAATAAGAAGGTCCAAGGGATACAGTAAACCTGAAGTGAAGCATCGGAAACTAAAACTGGTTTCACAGGAGAGGTTCAAATCATAGAAAGTTAGAGTGTCAGTCCTCTTGTACTTAAGTCGGCATTGTGCCTTTTGTATTAAATTCGGATGCTATTTCTGTGTTTCATCGTCAATAAGAAGGTCCAAGGTATACAGTAAACCTGAAGTGAAGCATCGGAATCTAAAACTTGGCTCACAGGAGAGGTTCAAATCGTAGAAAGTTAGGGTGTCAGTCCTCTTGTACTTAAGTCGGCATTGTGCCTTTTGTATTAAATTCGGATGCAATTTCTGTGTTTCATTGTCAATATTAAGGTCCAAGGGATACAGTAAACCTGAAGTCAAGCATCGGAATCTAAAACGGGACTCACAGGAGAGGTTCAAATCATAGACAGATAGAGTGTCAGGCCTCTTGTACTGAAGTCGGCATTGTGCCTTTTGTATTAAATTCGGTTGCCATTTCTGTGTTTCATCGACAATAAGAAGGTCCAAGGGATACAGTAAACCTGAAGTGAAGCATCGGAATCTAAAACTGGACTCACAGGAGAGGTTCAAATCATAGAAAGTTAGCGTGTCAGTCCTCTTGTAGTTAAGCCGGCATTGTGCCTTTTGTATTAAATTCGGATGCAATTTCTGTGTTTCAACGACAATAAGAAGGTCCTAGGGATACAGTAAACCTGAAGTGAAGCATCGGAAACTAAAACTGGTTTCACAGGAGAGGTTAAATCATAGAAAGTTAGAGTGTCAGTCCTCTTGTACTTACGTCGGCATTGTGCCTTTTGTATTGAATTCGGATGCAATTTCTGAGATTCATCGTCAATAAGAAGGTCCAAGGTATACAGTAAACCTGAAGTGAAGCATCGGAATCTAAGACTGGACTCACAGGTGAGGTTTAAATCATAGAAAGTTAGAGTGTCAGTCCTCTTGTACTTAAGTCGCCATTGTGCCTTTTGTATTAAATTCGGATGCAATTTCTGTGTTTCATCGCCAAGTAGAAATTCCAAGGTATACAGTAAACCTGAAGTGAAGCATCGGAATCTAAAACTGGACTCACAGGAGAGGTTCAAATCATAGAAAGTTAGGGTGTCAGTCCCCTTGTACTTAAGTCGGCATTGTGCCTTTTGTATTAAATTCGGATGCAATTTCTGTGTTTCATCGTCAATATTAAGGTCCAAGGTATACAGTAAACCTGAAGTGAAGCATCGGAATCTAAAACTTGACTCACAGGAGAGGTTCAAATCATAGAAAGTTAGAGTGTCAGTCCTCTTGTACTTAAGTCGGCATTGTGCCTTTTGTATTAAATTCGGATGCTATTTCTGTGTTTCATCGTCAATAAGAAGGTCCAAGGTATACAGTAAACCTGAAGTGAAGCATCGGAATCTAAAACTTGACTCACAGGAGAGGTTCAAATCATAGAAAGTTAGAGTGTCAGTCCTCTTGCACTTAAGTCGGCATTGTGCCTTTTGTATTAAATTCGGATGCAATTTCTGTGTTTCATCGTCAATTTTAAGGTCCAAGGGATAGAGTAAAACTGAAGTCAAGCATCGGAATCTAAAACGGGACTCACAGGAGAGGTTCAAATCATAGACAGATAGAGTGTCAGTCCTCTTGTACTTAAGTCGGCATTGTGCCTTTTGTATTAAATTCGGTTGCCATTTCTGTGTTTCATCACAATAAGAAGGTCCAAGGGATACAGTAAACCTGAAGTGAAGCATCGGAATCTAAAACTGGACTCACAGGAGAGGTTCAAATCATAGAAAGTTAGCGTGTCAGTCCTCTTGTAGTTAAGCCGGCATTGTGCCTTTTGTATTAAATTCGGATGCAATTTCTGTGTTTCAACGACAATAAGAAGGTCCTAGGGATACAGTAAACCTGAAGTGAAGCATCGGAAACTAAAACTGGTTTCACAGGAGAGGTTCAAATCATAGAAAGTTAGAGTGTCAGTCCTCTTGTACTTAAGTCGGCATTGTGCCTTTTGTATTGAATTCGGATGCAATTTCTGAGATTCATCGTCAATAAGAAGGTCCAAGGCATACAGTAAACCTGAAGTGAAGCATCGGAATCTAAGACTGGACTCACAGGTGAGGTTTAAATCATAGAAAGTTAGAGTGTCAGTCCTCTTGTACTTAAGTCGCCATTGTGCCTTTTGTATTAAATTCGGATGCAATTTCTGTGTTTCATCGCCAAGTAGAAATTCCAAGGTATACAGTAAACCTGAAGTGAAGCATCGGAATCTAAAACTGGACTCACAGGAGAGGTTCAAATCATAGAAAGTTAAAGTGTCAGTCCTCTTGTACTTCAGTCGGCATTGTGCCTTTTGTATTAAATTCGGATGCAATTTCTGTGTTTCATCGTCAATATTAAGGTCCAAGGGGTACAGTAAACCTAAAGTGAAGCATCGGAATCTAAAACTTGACTCACAGGAGAGGTTCAAATCATAGAAAGTTAGAGTGTCAGTCCCCTTGAACTTAAGTCGGCATTGTGCCTTTTGTATTAAATTCGGATAAAATTTCTGTGTTTCATCGTCAATAAGAAAGTCCAAGGTATACAGTAAAACTGAAGTGAAGCACCGGAATCTAAAACTGGACTCACAGGAGTGGTTCCAATCATAGAAAGTTAGAGTGTCAGTCCTCTTGTACTTAAGTCGGCATTGTGCCTTTTGTATTAAATTCGGATGCAATTTCTGTGTGTCATCGTCAATAAGAAGGTCTAAGGGATACAGTAAACCTGAAGTGAAGCATCGGAATCTAAAACTGGACTCACAGGAGAGGTTCAAATCATAGAAGGTTAGAGTGTCAGTCCTCCTGTACTTAAGTCGGCATTGTGCCTTTTGTTTTAAATTCAGAAGCTATTTCTGTGTTTCATCGTCGATAAGAAGGTCCAAGGTATACAGTAAACCTGAAGTGAAGCATCGGAATTTAAAACCGGACTCACAGGAGAGGTTTAAATCACAGAAAGTTAAAGTATCAGTCCTCTTGGACTTAAGTCTGCATTGTGCATTATGTATTAAATTCGGATGGAATTTCGGTGTTCCATCGTCAATCGGATGGTCCAAGGTACACAGTAAACCTGAAGTGAAGCTTCGGAATCTAAAATGGGACTTACAGGAGAGGTTCAAATCATAGAAAGTTAGAGTGTCAGTCCTCTTGTACTTAAGTCGGCATTGTGCCTTTTGTATTAAATTCGAATTAAATTTCTGTGTTTCATCGTCAATAAGAAGGTCCAAGGTATACAGTAAAACTGAAGTGAAGCACCGGAATCTAAAACTGGACTCACAGGAGAGGTTCAAATCATAGAAAGTTAGAGTGTCAGTCCTCTTGTACTTAAGACGGCATTGTGCCTTTTGTATTAAATTCGGATGCAATTTCTGTGTTTCAACGACAATAAGAAGGTCCAAGGGATACAGTAAACCTGAAGTGAAGCATCGGAAACTAAAACTGGTTTCACAGGAGAGGTTCTAATCATAGAAAGTTAGAGTGTCAGTCCTCTTGTACTTAAGTCGGCATTGTGCCTTTTGTATTAAATTCGGATGCTATTTCTGTGTTTCATCGTCAATAAGAAGGTCCAAGGTATACAGTAAACCTGAAGTGAAGCATCGGAATCTAAAACTTGACTCACAGGAGAGGTTCAAATCATAGAAAGTTAGAGTGTCAGTCCTCTTGTACTTAAGTCGGCATTGTGCCTTTTGTATTAAATTCGGATGCAATTTCTGTGTTTCATTGTCAATATTAAGGTCCAAGGGATACAGTAAACCTGAAGTCAAGCATCGGAATCTAAAACGGGACTCACAGGAGAGGTTCAAATCATAGACAGATAGAGTGTCAGTCCTCTTGTACTTAAGACGGCATTGTGCCTTTTGTATTAAATTCCGTTGCCATTTCTGTGTTTCATCGACAATAAGAAGGTCCAAGGGATACAGTAAACCTGAAGTGAAGCATCGGAATCTAAAACTGGACTCACAGGAGAGGTTCAAATCATAGAAAGTTAGCGTGTCAGTCCTCTTGTAGTTAAGCCGGCATTGTGCCTTTTGTATTAAATTCGGATGCAATTTCTGTGTTTCAACGACAATAAGAAGGTCCTAGGGATACAGTAAACCTGAAGTGAAGCATCGGAAAGTAAAACTGGTTTCACAGGAGAGGTTCAAATCATAGAAAGTTAGAGTGTCAGTCCTCTTGTACTTAAGTCGGCATTGTGCCTTTTGTATTGAATTCGGATGCAATTTCTGAGATTCATCGTCAATAAGAAGGTCCAAGGTATACAGTAAACCTGAAGTGAAGCATCGGAATCTAAGACTGGACTCACAGGTGAGGTTTAAATCATAGGAAGTTAGAGTGTCAGTCCTCTTGTACTTAGGTCGCCATTGTGCCTTTTGTATTAAATTCGGATGCAATTTCTGTGTTTCATCGCCAAGTAGAAATTCCAAGGTATACAGTAAACCTGAAGTGAAGCATCGGAATCTAAAACTGGACTCACAGGAGAGGTTCAAATCATAGAAAGTTAGAGTGTCAGTTCTCTTGTACTTAAGTCGGCATTGTGCCTTTTGTATTAAATTCGGATGCAATTTCTGTGTTTCATCGTCAATATTAAGGTCCAAGGGATACAGTAAACCTGAAGTGAAGCATCGGAATCTAAAACTTGACTCACAGGAGAGGTTCAAATTATAGAAAGTTAGAGTGTCAGTCCCCTTGAACTTAAGTCGGCATTGTGCCTTTTGTATTAAATTCGGATAAAATTTCTGTGTTTCATCGTCTATAAGAAAGTCCAAGGTATACAGTAAAACTGAAGTGAAGCACCGGAATCTAAAACTGGACTCACTGGAGTGGTTCCAATCATAGAAAGTTAGAGTGTCAGTCCTCTTGTACTTAAGTCGGCATTGTGCCTTTTGTATTAAATTCGGATGCAATTTCTGTGTGTCATCGTCAATAAGAAGGTCCAAGGGATACAGTAAACCTGAAGTGAAGCATCGGAATCTAAAACTGGACTCACAGGAGAGGTTCAAATCATAGAAGGTTAGAGTGTCAGTCCTCTTGTACTTAAGTCGGCATTGTGCCTTTTGTTTTAAATTCAGAAGCTATTTCTGTGTTTCATCGTCGATAAGAAGGTCCAAGGTATACAGTAAACCTGAAGTGAAGCATCGGAATTTAAAACCGTACTCACAGGAGAGGTTTAAATCACAGAAAGTTGAAGTGCCAGTCCTCTTGGACTTAAGTCTGCATTGTGCATTATGTATTAAATTCGGATGGAATTTCGGTGTTTCATCGTCAGTCGGATGGTCCAAGGTATACAGTAAACCTGAAGTGAAGCTTCGGAATCTAAAATGGGACTTACAGGAGAGGTTCAAATCATAGAAAGTTAGAGTGTCAGTCCTCTTGTACTTAAGTCGGCATTGTGCCTTTTGTGTTAAATTCGGATTAAATTTCTGTGTTTCATCGTCAATAAGAAGGTCCAAGGTATACAGTAAAACTGAAGTGAAGCACCGGAATTTAAAACTGGACTCACAGGAGAGGTTCAAATCATAGAAAGTTAGAGTGTCAGTCCTCTTGTACTTAAGACGGCATTGTGCCTTTTGTATTAAATTCGGATGCAATTTCTGTGTTTCAACGACAATAAGAAGGTCCAAGGGATACAGTAAACCTGAAGTGAAGCATCGGAAACTAAAACTGGTTTCACAGGAGAGGTTCAAATCATAGAAAGTTAGAGTGTCAGTCCTCTTGTACTTAAGTCGGCATTGTGCCTTTTGTATTAAATTCGGATGCTATTTCTGTGTTTCATCGTCAATAAGAAGGTCCAAGGTATACAGTAAACCTGAAGTGAAGCATCGGAATCTAAAACTTGACTCACAGGAGAGGTTCTAATCATAGAAAGTTAGAGTGTCAGTCCTCTTGAACTTAAGTCGGCATTGTGCCTTTTGTATTAAATTCGGATGCAATTTCTGTGTTTCATCGTCAATATTAAGGTCCAAGGGATACAGTAAACCTGAAGTCAAGCATCGGAATCTAAAACTGGACTCACAGGAGAGGTTCAAATCATAGACAGATAGAGTGTCAGTCCTCTTGTACTTAAGTCGGCATTGTGCCTTTTGTATTAAATTCGGTTGCCATTTCTGTGTTTCATCGACAATAAGAAGGTCTAAGGGATACAGTAAACCTGAAGTGAAGCATCGGAATCTAAAACTGGACTCACAGGAGAGGTTCAAATCATAGAAAGTTAGAGTGTCAGTCCTCTTGTACTTAAGCCGGCATTGTGCCTTTTGTATTAAATTCGGATGCAATTTCTGTGTTTCAACGACAATAAGAAGGTCCAAGGGATACAGTAAACCTGAAGTGAAGCATCGGAAACTAAAACTGGTTTCACAGGAGAGGTTCAAATCATAGAAAGTTAGAGTGTCAGTCCTCTTGTACTTAAGTCGGCATTTTGCCCTTTGTATTGAATTCGGATGCAATTTCTGAGAATCATCGTCAATAAGAAGGTCCAAGGTATACAGTAAACCTGAAGTGAAGCATCGGAATCTAAGACTGGACTCACAGGTGAGGTTTAAATCATAGAAAGTTAGAGTGTCAGTCCTCTTGTACTTAAGTCGCCATTGTGCCTTTTGTATTAAATTCGGATGCAATTTCTGTGTTTCATCGCCAAGTAGAAATTCCAAGGTATACAGTAAACCTGAAGTGAAGCATCGGAATCAAAAACTGGACTCACAGGAGAGGTTCAAATCATAGAAAGTTAGAGTGTCAGTTCTCTTGACTTAAGTCTTCATTGTAAATTTTGTATTAAATTCGAATGCAATTTCTGTGTTCCATCGTCAATAAGAAGGTCCAAGGTATACAGTAAACCTGAAGTGAAGCATCGGAATCTAAAACTTGACTCACAGGAGAGGTTCAAATCATAGACAGTTAGAGTGTCAGTCCTCTTGTACTTAAGTCGGCATTGTGCCTTTTGTATTAAATTCGGATGCAATTTCTGTGTTTCATCGTCAATATTAAGGTCCAAGGGATACAGTAAACCTGAAGTCAAGCATCGGAATCTAAAACGGGACTTACAGGAGAGGTTCAAATCATAGACAGATAGAGTGTCAGTCCTCTTGTACTTAAGTCGGCATTGTGCCTTTTGTATTAAATTCGGTTGCCATATCTGTGTTTCATCGACAATAAGAAGGTCCAAGGGATACAGTAAACCTGAAGTGAAGCATCGGAATCTAAAACTGGACTCAAAGGAGTGGTTCAATTCATAGAAAGTTAGAGTTTCAGTCCTCTTGTACTTAAGTCGGCATTGTGCCTTTTGTATTAAATTCGGATGCAATTTCTGTGTTTCATCGTCAATAAGAAGGTCCAAGGTATACAGTAAACCTGAAGTGAAGCATCGGAATCTAAAACTGGACTCACAGGAGAGGTTAAAATCATAGAAATTTAGAGTGTCAGTCCTCTTGTACTTAAGTCGGCATTGTGCCTTTTGTATTGAATTCGGATGCAATTTCTGAGGTTCATCGTCAATAAGAAGGTCGAAGGTACACAGTAAACCTGAGGTGAAGCATCGGAATCTAAATCTGGACCCACAGGTGAGGTTTAATTCATAGAAAGTTAGAGTGTCAGTGCTCTTGTACTTAAGTCGGCATTGTGCCTTTTGTATTAAATTCGGATTCATTTTCTGAGATTCATCGTCAATAAGAAGGTCCAAGGTATACAGTAAACCAGAAGTGAAGCATCGGAATCTAAAACTGGACTCACAGGTGAGGTTTAAATCATAGAAAGTTAGAGAGTCAGTCCCCTTGTACTTAAGTCGGCATTGTGCCTTTTGTATTAAATTCGGATGCAATTTCTGTGTTTCATCGCCAAATAGAAGGTGCAAGGTAACAAGTAAACCTGAAGTGAAGCATCGGAATCTAAAACTGGACTCACAGGAGAGGTTCAAATCATAGAAAGTTAGAGTGTCAGTTCTCTTGTACTTAGGTCTTCATTGTGCATTTTGTATTAAATTCGAATGCAATTCCTGTGTTCCATCGTCAATAAGAAGGTCCAAGGTATACAGTAAACCTGAAGTGAAGCATCGGAATCTAAAACTGGACTCACAGGAGACGTTCAAATCATAGAAAGTTAGAGTGTCAGTTCTCTTGTACTTAAGTCGTTATTGTGCCTTTTGTATTAAATTCGGATGCAATTTCTGTGTATCATCGTCAATTGTAAGGTCCAAGGGATACAGTAAACTTGAAGTGAAGCTTCGGAATCTAAAACCGGACTCACAGGAGAGGTTCAAATCATAGACAGTTAGAGTGTCAGTCCTCTTGTACTTAAGTCGGCATTGTGCCTTTTGTATTAAATTCGGATGCAATTTCTGTGTTTCATCGACAATAAGAAGGTCCAAGGGATACAGTAAACCTGAAGTGAAGCATCGGAATCTAAAACTGGACTCAAAGGAGTGGCTCAAATCATAGAAAGTTAGAGTGTCAGTCCTCTTGTACTTAAGTCGGCATTGTGCCTTTTGTATTAAATTCGGATGCAATTTCTGTGTTTCATCGTCAATAAGAAGGTCCAAGGTATACAGTAAACCTGAAGTGAAGCATCGGAATCTAAAACTGGACTCACAGGAGAGGTCAAATAATAGAAAGTTAGAGTGTCAGTCCTCTTGTACTTAAGTCGGAATTGTGCCTTGTGTAATAAATTCGGATGCAATTTCTGTGTTTCATCATCAATAAGAAGGTCCAAGGTATACAGTAAACCTGAAGTGAAGCATCGGAATCTAAAATGGGACTTACAGGAGAGGTTCAAATCATAGAAAGTTAGAGTGTCAGTCCTCTTGTACTTCAGTCGGCATTGTGCCTTTTGTATTAAATTCGGATGCAATTTATGTGTTTCATCGTCAATAAGAAGGTCCAAGGGATACAGTAAACCTGAAGTGAAGCATCGGAATCTAAAACTGGACTCACAGCAAAGGTTCAAATCATAGAAAGTTAGAGTGTTAGTCCTCCTGTACTTAAGTCAGAATTGTGCCTTTTGCAATAAATTCGGATTCAATTTCTGTGTTTCATCGTCGATAAGATGGTCCAAGGTATACAGTAAACTTGAAGTGTAGCATCGGAATCTAAAACTGGACTCACAGGAGAGGTTCAGATCATAGAAAGTTAGAGTGTCAGTCCTCTTGTACTTAAGTCGGCATTGTGCCTTTTGTATTAAATTCGGATGCAATTTCTGCATTTCATCGTCAATATTAAGGTCCAAGGGATACAGTAAACCTGAAGCGAAGCATCGAAATCTAAAACCGGACTCACAGGAGAGGTTCAAATCATAGAAAATTAGAGTGTCAGTCCTCTTGTTTTTAAGTCGGCATTGTGCCTTTTGTCTTAAACTCGAATGCAATTTCTGTGTTTCATCGACAAGAAGAAGGTCCGAGGGATACAGTAAACCTGAAGTGAAGCATCGGAATCTAAAACTGGACTCAAAGGAGTGGTTCAAATCATAGAAAGTTAGAGTGTCAGTCCTCTTGTACTTAAGTCGGCATTGTGCCTTTTGTATTAAATTCGGATGTAATTTCTGTGTTTCATTGTCAATAAGAAGATCCAAGGTATACTGTAAACCTGAAGTGAAGCATCGGAATCTAAAACTGGACTCACAGGAGACGTTAAAATCATAGAAAGTTTGAGTGTCAGTCCTCATATACTTAAGTCGGCATTGTGCCGTTTGTATTAATGTCGGATGCAATTTCTGTGTTTCATCGTCAATAAGAAGGTCCAAGGTGTACAGTAAACCTGATGTGAAACATCGGAATCTAAAACTGGACTCACAGGAGAGGTCAAATCATAGAAAGTTAGAGTGTCAGTCCTCTTGTACTTAAGTCGGCATTGTGCATTTTGTATCAAATTCGGATGGAATTTCGGTGTTTCATCGTCAATAAGAAGGTCCATGGTATACAGTAAACCTGAAGTGATGCATCGGAATCTAAAACTGGACTCATAGGAGAGGTTCAATTCATAGAAAGTTAGAGTGTCAGTCCTCTTGTACTTAAGTCGGCTTTGTGCCTTTTGTATTAAATTCGGATGCTATTTCTGAGTTTCAACGACAATAAGAAGGTACTAGGGATATAGTAAACCTGAAGTGAAGCATCGTAATCTAAAACTGGACTCAAAGGAGAGGTTCAAATCATAGAAAGTTAGAGTGTCAGTCCTCTTGTACCTAAGTCGGCATTGTGCCCTTTGTATTAAATTCGGATGAAATTTCTGTGTTTCATCGTCAATAAGAAGGTCCAAGGGATACAGTAAACCTGAAGTGAAGCATCGGAATCTAAAACTGGACTCACAGGGGAGGTTCAAATCATAGAAAGTTAGAGTGTCAGTCCTTTTGTACTTAAGTCGGCATTGTGCCTTTTGTATTGAATTTGGATGCAATATCTGAGCTTCATCGTCAATAACAATGTCCAAGGTATACTGTAAACCTAAAGTGAAGCATCGGAATCTAAAACTGGACTCACAGGAGAGGTTCAAATCATAGAAAATTAGAGTGTCAGTTCACTTGTACTTAAGACTTCATTGTGCATTTTGTATTAAATTCGAATGCAATTTCTGTGTTTCATCGACAATAAGATGGTCAAGGGATACAGTAAACCTGAAGTGAAGCATCGGAATCGAAGACTGGACTCACAGGTGAGGTTTAAATCATAGAAAGTTAGAGTGTCAGTCCTCTTGTACTTAAGTCGCCATTGTGCCTTTTGTATTAAATTCGGATGCAATTTCTGTGTTTCATCGCCAAGTAGAAATTCCAAGGTATACAGTAAACCTGAAGTGAAGCATCGGAATCTAAAACTGGACTCACAGGAGAGGTTCAAATCATAGAAAGTTAGAGTGTCAGTTCTCTTGTACTTATGTCTTCATTGTAAATTTTGTATTAAATTCGAATGCAATTTCTGTGTTCCATCGTCAATAAGAAGGTCCAAGGTATACAGTAAACCTGAAGTGAAGCATCGGAATCTAAAACGTGACTCACAGGAGAGGTTCAAATCATAGACAGTTAGAGTGTCAGTCCTCTTGTACTTAAGTCGGCATTGTGCCTTTTGTATTAAATTCGGATGCAATTTCTGTGTTTCATCGTCAATATTAAGGTCCAAGGGATACAGTAAACCTGAAGTCAAGCATCGGAATCTAAAACGGGACTCACAGGAGAGGTTCAAATCATAGACAGATAGAGTGTCAGTCCTCTTGTACTTAAGTCGGCATTGTGCCTTTTGTATTAAATTCGGTTGCCATTTCTGTGTTTCATCGACAATAAGAAGGTCCAAGGGATACAGTAAACCTGAAGTGAAGCATCGGAATCTAAAACTGGACTCAAAGGAGTGGTTCAAATCATAGAAAGTTAGAGTGTCAGTCCTCTTGTACTTAAGTCGGCATTGTGCCTTTTGTATTAAATTCGGATGCAATTTCTGTGTTTCATCGTCAATAAGAAGGTCCAAGGTATACAGTAAACCTGAAGTGAAGCATCGGAATCTAAAACTGGACTCACAGGAGAGGTTAAAATCATAGAAATTTAGAGTGTCAGTCCTCTTGTACTTAAGTCGGCATTGTGCCTTTTGTATTGAATTCGGATGCAATTTCTGAGGTTCATCGTCAATAAGAAGGTCGAAGGTACACAGTAAACCTGAAGTGAAGCATCGGAATCTAAATCTGGACTCACAGGTGAGGTTTAATTCATAGAAAGTTAGAGTGTCAGTCCTCTTGTACTTAAGTCGGCATTGTGCCTTTTGTATTAAATTCGGATTCATTTTCTGAGATTCATCGTCAATAAGAAGGTCCAAGGTATACAGTAAACCAGAAGTGAAGCATCGGAATCTAAAACTGGACTCACAGGAGAGGTTCAAATCATAGAAAGCTTGAGTGTCAGTCCTCTTATACTTAAGTCGGCATTGTGCCGTTTGTATTAAATTCGGATGCAATTTCTGTGTTTCATCGTCAATAAGAAGGTCCAAGGGATACAGTAAACCTGAAGTGAAGCATCGGAATCTAAAATTGGACTCAAAGGACAGGTTCAAATCATAGAAAGTTAGAGTGTCAGTCCACTTGTACTTAAGTCGGTATTGTGCCTTTTGTATTAAATTCGGATGCAATATCTGTGTTTCAACGACAACAAGAATGTCCAAGGGATACAGTAAACCTGAAGTGAAGCATCGGAATCTAAAACTGGACTCAAAGGAGTGGATCAAATCATAGGAAGTTAGAGTCTCAGTCCTCTTGTATTTAACTCGGCATCGTGCCTTTTGTATTAAATTCGGATGCAATTTCTGTGTTTCCTCGTCAATAAGAGTGTCCAAGGTATACTGTAAACCTGAAGTGAAGCTTCGGAATCTAAAACTGGACTCACAGCAAAGGTTCAAATCATAGAAAGTTAGAGTGTTAGTCCTCCTGTACTTAAGACAGAATTGTGCCTTTTGCAATAAATTCGGATTCAATTTCTGTGTTTCATCGTCGATAAGATGGTCCAAGGTATACAGTAAACTTGAAGTGTAGCATCGGAATCTAAAACTGGACTCACAGGAGAGGTTCAAATCATAGAAAGTTAGAGTGTCAGTCCTCTTGTACTTAAGTCGGCATTGTGCCTTTTGTATTAAATTCGGATGCAATTTCTGCATTTCATCGTCAATATTAAGGTCCAAGGGATACAGTAAACCTGAAGCGAAGCATCGAAATCTAAAACCGGACTCACAGGAGAGGTTCAAATCATAGAAAATTAGAGTGTCAGTCCTCTTGTACTTAAGTCGGCATTGTGCCGTTTGTATTAAATTCGGATGCAATTTCTGTGTTTCATCGTCAATAAGAAGGTCCAAGGGATACAGTAAACCTGAAGTGATGCATCGGAATCTAAAACTGGACTCAAAGGAGTGGCTCAAATCATAGAAAGTTAGAGTGTCAGTCCTCTTGTACTTAAGTCGGCATTGTGCCTTTTGTATTAAATTCGGATGCAATTTCTGTGTTTCATCGTCAATAAGAAGGTCCAAGGTATACTGTAAACCCGAAGTGAAGCATCGGATTCTAAAACTGGACTCACAGGAGAGGTTCAAATCATAGAAAGCTTGAGTGTCAGTCCTCTTATACTTAAGTCGGCATTGTGCCGTTTGTATTAAATTCGGATGCAATTTCTGTGTTTCATCGTCAATAAGAAGGTCCAAGGTATACAGTAAACCTGAAGTGAAGCATCGGAATCTAAAACTGGACTCACAGGAGAGGTCAAATAATAGAAAGTTAGAGTGTCAGTCCTCTTGTACTTAAGTCGGAATTGTGCCTTGTGTAATAAATTCGGATGCAATTTCTGTGTTTCATCATCAATAAAAAGGTCCAAGGTATACAGTAAACCTGAAGTGAAGCATCGGAATCTAAAATGGGACTTACAGGAGAGGTTCAAATCATAGAAAGTTAGAGTGTCAGTCCTCTTGTACTTCAGTCGGCATTGTGCCTTTTGTATTAAATTCGGATGCAATTTCTGTGTTTCATCGTCAATAAGAAGGTCCAAGGGATACATTAAACCTGAAGTGAAGCATCGGAATCTAAAATTGGACTCAAAGGCCAGGTTCAAATCATAGAAAGTTACAGTGTCAGTCCACTTGTACTTAAGTCGGCATTGTGCCTTTTGTATTAAATTCGTATGCAATATCTGTGTTTCAACGACAACAAGAATGTCCAAGGGATACAGTAAACCTGAAGTGAAGCATCGGAATCTAAAACTGGACTCAACGGAGTGGATCAAATCATAGAAAGTTAGAGTCTCAGTCCTCTTGTATTTAACTCGGCATCGTGCCTTTTGTATTAAATTCGGATGCAATTTCTGTGTTTCCTCGTCAATAAGAGTGTCCAAGGTATACTGTAAACCTGAAGTGAAGCTTCGGAATCTAAAACTGGACTCACAGCAAAGGTTCAAATCATAGAAAGTTAGAGTGTTAGTCCTCCTGTACTTAAGTCAGAATTGTGCCTTTTGCAATAAATTCGGATTCAATTTCTGTGTTTCATCGTCGATAAGATGGTCCAAGGTATACAGTAAACTTGAAGTGTAGCATCGGAATCTAAAACTGAACTCACAGGAGAGGTTCAAATCATAGAAAGTTAGAGTGTCAGTCCTCTTGTACTTAAGTCGGCATTGTGCCTTTTGTATTAAAATCGGATGCAATTTCTGCATTTCATCGTCAATATTAAGGTCCAAGGGATACAGTAAACCTGAAGCGAAGCATCGAAATCTAAAACCGGACTCACAGGAGAGGTTCAAATCATAGAAAATTAGAGTGTCAGTCCTCTTGTACTTAAGTCGGCATTGTGCCTTTTGTCTTAAACTCGAATGCAATTTCTGTGTTTCATCGACAAGAAGAAGGTCCGAGGGATACAGTAAACCTGAAGTGAAGCATCGGAATCTAAAACAGGACTCAAAGGAGTGGTTCAAATCATAGAAAGTTAGAGTGTCAGTCCTCTTGTACTTAAGTCGGCATTGTGCCTTTTGTATTAAATTCGGATGTAATTTCTGTGTTTCATTGTCAATAAGAAGGTCCAAGGTATACTGTAAACCTGAAGTGAAGCATCGGAATCTAAAACTGGACTCACAGGAGACGTTAAAATCATAGAAAGTTTGAGTGTCAGTCCTCATATACTTAAGTCGGCATTGTGCCGTTTGTATTAATTTCGGATGCAATTTCTGTGTTTCATCGTCAATAAGAAGGTCCAAGGAGTACAGTAAACCTGAAGTGAAACATCGGAATCTAAAACTGGACTCACAGGAGAGGTCAAATCATAGAAAGTTAGAGTGTCAGTCCTCTTGTACTTAAGTCGGCATTGTGCATTTTGTATTAAATTCGGATGGAATTTCGGTGTTTCATCGTCAATAAGAAGGTCCATGGTATACAGTAAACCTGAAGTGAAGCATCGGAATCTAAAACTGGACTCATAGGAGAGGTTCAATTCATAGAAAGTTAGAGTGTCAGTCCTCTTGTACTTAAGCCGGCTTTGTGCCTTTTGTATTAAATTCGGATGCTATTTCTGAGTTTCAACGACAATAAGAAGGTCCTAGGGATATAGTAAACCTGAAGTGAAGCATCGTAATCTAAATCTGGACTCAAAGGAGAGGTTCAAATCATAGAAAGTTAGAGTGTCAGTCCTCTTGTACTTAAGTCGGCATTGTGCCCTTTGTATTAAATTCGGATGAAATTTCTGTGTTTCATCGTCAATAAGAAGGTCCAAGGGATACAGTAAACCTGAAGTGAAGCATCGGAATCTAAAACTGGACTCACAGGGGAGGTTCAAATCATAGAAAGTTAGAGTGTCAGTCCTTTTGTACGTAAGTCGGCATTGTGCCTTTTGTATTGAATTTGGATGCAATATCTGAGCTTCATCGTCAATAAGAATGTCCAAGGTATACTGTAAACCTAAAGTGAAGCATCGGAATCTAAAACTGGACTCACAGGAGAGGTTCAAATCATAGAAAATTAGAGTGTCAGTTCACTTGTACTTAAGTCTTCATTGTGCATTTTGTATTAAATTCGAATGCAATTTCTGTGTTTCGTCGACGATAAGATGGTCAAGGGATACAGTAAACCTGAAGTGAAGCATCGAAATCTAAAACTGGACTCACAGGAGAGGTTCAAATCATAGACAGATAGAGTGTCTGTCCTCTTGTACTTAAGTCGGCATTGTGCCTTTTGTATTAAATTCGGTTGCCATTTCTGTGTTTCATCGACAATAAGAAGGTCCAAGGGATACAGTAAACCTGAAGTGAGGCATCGGAATCTAAAACTGGACTCAAAGGAGTGGTTCAAATCATAGAAAGTTAGAGTGTCAGTCCTCTTGTACTTAAGTCGGCATTGTGCCTTTTGTATTAAATTCGGATGCAATTTCTGTGTTTCATCGCCGAATAGAAATTCCAAGGTATACAGTAAACCTGAAGTGAAGCATCGGAATCTAAAACTGGACTCACAGGAGAGGTTCAAATCATAGAAAGTTAGAGTGTCAGTTCTCTTGTACTTAAGTCCTCATTTTAATTTTTGTATTAAATTCGAATGCAATTTCTGTGTTCCATCGTCATTAAGAAGGTCCAAGGTATACAGTAAACCTGAAGTGAAGCATCGGAATCTAAAACGTGACTCACAGGAGAGGTTCAAATCATAGAAATTTAGAGTGTCAGTCCTCTTGTACTTAAGTCGGCATTGTGCCTTTTGTATTAAATTCGGATGCAATTTCTGTGTTTCATCGTCAATATTAAGGTAAAAGGGATACAGTAAACCTGAAGTCAAGCATCGGAATCTAAAACGGGACTCCCAGGAGAGGTTCAAATCATAGACAGATAGAGTGTCTGTCCTCTTGTACTTAAGTCGGCATTGTGCCTTTTGTATTAAATTCGGTTGCCATTTCTGTGTTTCATCGACAATAAGAAGGTCCAAGGGATACAGTAAACCTGAAGTGAGGCATCGGAATCTAAAACTGGACTCAAAGGAGTGGTTCAAATCATAGAAAGTTAGAGTGTCAGTCCTCTTGTACTTAAGTCGGCATTGTGCCTTTTGTATTAAATTCGGATGCAATTTCTGTGTTTCATCGTCAATAAGAAGGTCCAAGGTATACAGTAAACCTGAAGTGAAGCATCGGAATCTAAAACTGGACTCACAGGAGAGGTCCAAACCATAGAAATTTAGAGTGTCAGTCCTCTTGTACTTAAGTCGGCATTGTGCCTTTTGTATTAAATTCGGATGCAATTTCTGTGTTTCATCGCCAAATAGAAGGTCCAAGGTAACAAGTAAACCTGAAGTGAAGCATCGGAATCTAAAACTGGACTCACAGGAGAGGTTCAAATCATAGAAAGATAGAGTGTCATTTCTCTTGTACTTAGGGCTTCATTGTGCATTTTGTATTAAATTCGAATACAATTCCTGTGTTCCATCGTCAATAAGAAGGTCCAAGGTATACAGTAAACCTGAAGTGAAGCATCGGAATCTAAAACTGGACTCACAGGAGAGGTTCAAATCATAGAAAGTTAGAGCGTCAGTTCTCCTGTACTTATGTCGGCATTGTGCATTTTGTATTAAACTCGGATGCAATTTCTGTGTTTCATCGTCAATTGTAAGGTCCAAGGGATACAGTAACTTGAAGTGAAGCTTCGGAATCTAAAACCGGACTCACAGGAGAGGTTCAAATCATAGACAGTTAGAGTGTCAGTCCTCTTGTACTTAAGTCGGCATTGTGCCTTTTGTATTAAATTCGGATGCAATTTCTGTGTTTCATCGACAATAAGAAGGTCCAAGGGATACAGTAAACCTGAAGTGATGCATCGGAATCTAAAACTGGACTCAAAGGAGTGGTTCAAATCATAGAAAGTTAGAGTGTCAGTCCTCTTGTACTTAAGTCGGCATTGTGCCTTTTGTATTAAATTCGGATGCAATTTCTGTGTTTCACCGTCAATAAGAAGGTCCTAGGTATACTGTAAACCCGAAAAGAAGCATCGGATTCTAAAACTGGACTCACAGGAGAGGTTCAAATCATAGAAAGTTTGAGTGTCAGTCCCCTTATACTTAAGTCGGCATTGTGCCGTTTGTATTAAATTCGGATGCAATTTCTGTGTTTCATGGTCAATAAGAAGGTCCAAGGTACACAGTAAACCTGAAGTGAAGCATCGGAATCTAAAACTGGACTCACAGGAGAGGTCAAATAATAGAAAGTTTGAGTGTCAGTCCTCTTGTACTTAAGTCGGAGTTGTGCCTTTTGTAATAAATTCGGATGCAATTTCTGTGTTTCATCATCAATAAGAAGGTACAAGGTATACAGTAAACCTGAAGTGAAGCATCGGAATCTAAAACTGGACTCAAAGGACAGGTTCAAATCATATAAAGTTAGAGTGTCAGTCCACTAGTACTTAAGTCGGCATTGTGCCTTTTGTATTAAATTCGGATGCAATATCTGTGTTTCAACGACAATAAGAATGTCCAAGGCATACAGTAAACCTGAAGTGAAGCATCGGAATCTAAAACTGGACTCAAAGGAGTGGATCAAATCATAGAAAGTTAGAGTCTCAGTCCTCTTGTATTAAACTCGGCATCGTGCCTTTTGTATTAAATTCGGATGCAATTTCTGTGTTTCCTCGTCAATAAGAATGTCCAAGGTATACTGTAAACCTGAAGTGAAGCTTCGGAATCTAAAACTGGACTCACAGGAAAGGTTCAAATCATAGAAAGTTATAGTGTTAGTCCTCCTGTACTTAAGTCAGAATTGTGCCTTTTGTAATAAATTCGGATGCAATTTCTGTGTTTCATCGTCGATAAGATGGTCCAAGGTATACAGTAAACTTGAAGTGAAGCATCGGAATCTAAAACTGGACACACAGGAGAGGTTCAAATCAAAGAAAGTTAAAGTGTCAGTCCTCTTGTACTTAAGTCGGCATTGTGCCTTTTGTATTAAATTCGGATGCAATTTCCGCATTTCATCGTCAATATTAAGGTCCAAGGGATACAGTAAACCTGAAGCGAAACATCGGAATCTAAAACCGGACTCACAGGAGAGGTTCAAATCATAGAAAGTTAGAGTGTCAGTCCTATTGTACTTAAGTCGGCATTGTGCCTTTTGTCTTAAACTCGAATGCAATTTCTGTGTTTCATCGACAAGAAGAAGGTCCAAGGGATGCAGTAAACCTGAAGTGAAGCATCGGAATCTAAAACTGGACTCAAAGGAGTGGTTCAAATCATAGAAAGTTAGAGTGTCAGTCCTCTTGTACTTAAGTCGGCATTGTGCCTTTTGTATTAAATTCGGATGCAATTTCTGTGTTTCATCGTCAATAAGAAGGTCCAAGGTATACTGTAAACCTGAAGTGAAGCATCGGAATCTAAAACTGGACTCACAGGAGACGTTAAAATCATAGAAAGTTTGAGTGTCAGTCCTCTTATACTTAAGTCGGCATTGTGCCGTCTGTATTAATTTCAGATGCAATTTCTGTGTTTCATCGTCAATAAGAAGGTCCAAGGTGTACAGTAAACCTGAAGTGAAACATCGGAATCTAAAACTGGACTCACAGGAGAGGTCAAATCATAGAAAGTTAGAGTGTCAGTCCTCTTGTACTTAAGTCGGCATTGTGCATTTTGTATTAAATTCGGATGGAATTTCGGTGTTTCATCGTCAATAAGAAGGTCCAAGGGATACAGTAAACCTGAAGTCAAGCATCGGAATCTAAAACGGGACTCACAGGAGAGGTTCAAATCATAGACAGATAGAGTGTCAGTCCTCTTGTACTTAAGTCGGCATTGTGCCTTTTGTATTAATTTCGCATGCAATTTCTGTGTTTCATCGTCAATAAGAAAGTCCAAGGGATACAGTAAACCTGAAGTGAAGCATCGGAATCTAAAACTGGACTCATAGGAGAGGTTCAATTCATAGAAAGTTAGAGTGTCAGTCCTCTTGTACTTAAGTTGGCTTTGTGCCTTTTGTATTAAATTCGGATGCTATTTCTGTGTTTCAACACCAATAAGAAGGTCCTAGGGATATAGTAAACCTGAAGTGAAGCATCGTAATCTAAAACTGGACTCAAAGGAGAGGTTCAAATCATAGAAAGTTAGAGTGTCAGTCCTCTTGTTCTTAAGTCGCCATTGTGCCTTTTGTATTAAATTCGGATGAAATTTCTGTGTTTCATCGTCAATAAGAAGGTCCAAGGGATACAGTAAACCTGAAGTGAAGCATCGGAATCTAAAACTGGACTCACAGGGGAGGTTCAAATCATAGAAAGTTAGAGTGTCAGTCCTTTTGTACTTAAGTCGGCATTGTGCCTTTTGTATTGAATTTGGATGCAATATCTGAGCTTCATCGTCAATAAGAATGTCCAAGGTATACTGTAAACCTAAAGTGAAGCATCGGAATCTAAAACTGGACTCACAGGAGAGGTTCAAATCATAGAAAATTAGAGTGTCAGTTCACTTGTACTTAAGTCTTCATTGTGCATTTTGTATTAAATTCGAATGCAATTTCTGTGTTTCATCGACAATAAGATGGTCCAAGGGATACAGTAAACCTGAAGTGAAGCATCGGAATCTCAAACTGGACTCAAAGGAGTGGTTCAAATCATAGAAATTACAGTGTCTGTCCTCTTGCACTTAAGTCGGCATTGTGCCTTTTGTATTAAATTCGGATGCAATTTCTGTGTTTCATCGTCAATAAGAAGGTCCAAGGTATACTGTAAACCTGAAGTGAAGCATCGGAATCTAAAACTGGACTCACAGGAGGGGTTCAATTCATAGAAAGTTTGAGTGTCAGTCCTCTTGTACTTAAGTCGGCATTGTGGCGTTTGTATTAAATTCGGATGCAATTTCTTTGTATCACCGTCAATATGAATGTCCAAGGTATTCAGTAACTCTGAAGTGAAGCATCGGTATGTAAAACTGGACTCACAGGAGGGGTTCAAATCATAGAAAGTTAGAGTGTCAGTCCTCTTGTACTGAAGTCGGCATTGTGCATTTTGTATTAAATTCGGATGCAATTTCTGTGTGTCATCGTCAATAAGAAGGTCTAAGGGATACAGTAAACCTGAAGTGAAGCATCGGAATCTAAAACTGGACTCACAGGAGAGGTTCAAATCATAGATGGTTAGAGTGTCAGTCCTCTTGTACTTAAGTCGGCATTGTGCCTTTTGTTTTTAATTCAGAAGCTATTTCTGTGTTTCATCGTCGATAAGAAGGTCCAAGGTATACAGAAAACCTGAAGTGAAGCATCGGAATTCAAAACCGGACGCACAGGAGAGGTTTAAATCACAGAAAGTTAAAGTGTCAGTCCTCTTGGACTTAAGTCTGCATTGTGCATTATGTATTAAATTCGGATGAAATTTCGGTGTTTCGTCGTCAATCGGATGGTCCAAGGTATACAGTAAACCTGAAGTGAAGCTTCGGAATCTAAAATGGGACTTACAGGAGAGGTTCAAATCATAGAAAGTTAGAGTGTCAGTCCTCTTGTACTTAAGTCGGCATTGTGCCTTTTGTATTAAATTCGGATTAAATTTCTGTGTTTCATCGTAAATAAGAAGGTCCAAGGTATACAGTAAAAATGAAGTGAAGCACCGGAATCTAAAACTGGACTCACAGGAGAGGTTCAAATCATAGAAAGTTAGAGTGTCAGTCCTCTTGTACTTAAGACGGCATTGTGCCTTTTGTATTAAATTCGGATGCAATTTCTGTGTTTCAACGACAATAAGAAGGTCCAAGGGATACAGTAAACCTGAAGTGAAGCATCGGAAACTAAAACTGGTTTCACAGGAGAGGTTCAAATCATAGAAAGTTAGAGTGTCAGTCCTCTTGTACTTAAGTCGGCATTGTGCCTTTTGTATTAAATTCGGATGCTATTTCTGTGTTTCATCGTCAATAAGAAGGTCCAAGGTATACAGTAAACCTGAAGTGAAGCATCGGAATCTAAAACTTGACTCACAGGAGAGGTTCAAATCATAGAAAGTTAGAGTGTCAGTCCTCTTGTACTTAAGTCGGCATTGTGCCTTTCGTATTAAATTCGGATGCAATTTCTGTGTTTCATCGTCAATATTAAGGTCCAAGGGATACAGTAAAACTGAAGTCAAGCATCGGAATCTAAAACGGGACTCACAGGAGAGGTTCAAATCATAGACAGATAGAGTGTCAGTCCTCTTGTACTTAAGTCGGCATTGTGCCTTTTGTATTAAATTCGGTTGCCATTTCTGTGTTTCATCGACAATTACAAGGTCCAAGGGATACAGTAAACCTGAAGTGAAGCATCGGAATCTAAAACTGGACTCACAGGAGAGGTTAAAATCATAGAAAGTTAGAGTGTCAGTCCTCTTGTACTTAAGCCGGCATTGTGCATTTTGTATTAAAGTCGGATGCAATTTCTGTGTTTCAACGACAATAAGAAGGTCCAAGGGATACAGTAAACCTGAAGTGAAGCATCGGAAACTAAAACTGGTTTCACAGGAGAGGTTCAGATCTTAGAAAGTTAGAGTGTCAGTCCTCTTGTACTTAAGTCGGCATTGTGCCTTTTGTATTGAATTCGGATGCAATTTCTGAGAATCATCGTCAATAAGAAGGTCCAAGGTATACAGTAAACCTGAAGTGAAACATCGGAATCTAAGACTGGACTCACAGGTGAGGTTTAAATCATAGAAAGTTAGAGTGTCAGTTCTCTTGTACTTAAGTCTTCATTGTAAATTTTGTATTAAATTCGAATGCAATTTCTGTGTTCCATCGTCAATAAGAAGGTCCAAGGTATACAGTAAACCTGAAGTGAAGCATCGGAATTAAAAACTTGACTCACAGGAGAGGTTCAAATCATAGAAAGTTAGAGTGTCAGTCCTCTTGTACTTAAGTCGGCATTGTGCCTTTTGTATTAA
The DNA here is from genome assembly GCF_021461395.2 of Schistocerca americana. Taxonomy (NCBI): domain Eukaryota; kingdom Metazoa; phylum Arthropoda; class Insecta; order Orthoptera; family Acrididae; genus Schistocerca; species Schistocerca americana. The sequence continues at coordinate 52,982,831 of NC_060119.1, read as the reverse complement.
ATTCGGATGCAATTTCTGTGTTTCATCGTCAATATTAAGGTCCAAGGGATACAGTAAACCTGAAGTGAAGCATCGGAATCTAAAACTTGACTCACAGGAGAGGTTGAAATCATAGAAAGTTAGAGTGTCAGTCCCCTTGAACTTAAGTCGGCATTGTGCCTTTTGTATTAAATTCGGATAAAATTTCTGTGTTTCATCGTCAATAAGAAAGTCCAAGGTATACAGTAAAACTGAAGTGAAGCACCGGAATCTAAAACTGGACTCACAGGAGTGGTTCCAATCATAGAAAGTTAGAGTGTCAGTCCTCTTGTACTTAAGTCGGCATTGTGGCTTTTGTATTAAATTCGGATGCAATTTCTGTGTGTCATCGTCAATAAGAAGGTCTAAGGGATACAGTAAACCTGAAGTGAAGCATCGGAATCTAAAACTGGACTCACAGGAGAGGTTCAAATCATAGAAGGTTAGAGTGTCAGTCCTCTTGTACTTAAGTCGCCAGTGTGCCTTTTGTATTAAATTCGGATGCAATTTCTGTGTTTCATCGCCAAGTAGAAATTCCAAGGTATACAGTAAACCTGAAGTGAAGCATCGGAATCTAAAACTGGACTCACAGGAGAGGTTCAAATCATAGAAAGTTAGAGTGTCGGTTCTCTTGTACTTAAGTCTTCATTGTAAATTTTGTATTAAATTCGAATGCAATTTCTGTGTTCCATCGTCAATAAGAAGGTCCAAGGTATACAGTAAACCTGAAGTGAAGCATCGGAATTTAAAACATGACTCACAGGAGAGGTTTAAATCACAGAAAGTTAAAGTGTCAGTCCTCTTGGACTTAAGTCTGCATTGTGCATTATGTATTAAATTCGGATGTAATATCGGTGTTTCATCGTCAATCGGATGGTCCAAGGTATACAGTAAACCTGAAGTGAAGCTTCGGAATCTAAAATGGGACTTACAGGAGAGGTTCAAATCATAGAAAGTTAGAGTGTCAGTCCTCTTGTACTTAAGTCGGCATTGTGCCTTTTGTATTAAATTCGGATTAAATTTCTGTGTTTCATCGTCAATAAGAAGGTCCAAGGTATACAGTAAAACTGAAGTGAAGCACCGGAATCTAAAACTGGACTCACAGGAGAGGTTCAAATCATAGAAAGTTAGAGTGTCAGTCCTCTTGTACTTAAGACGGCATTGTGCCTTTTGTATTAAATTCGGATGCAATTTCTGTGTTTCAACGACAATAAGAAGGTCCAAGGGATACAGTAAACCTGAAGTGAAGCATCGGAAACTAAAACTGGTTTCACAGGAGAGGTTCAAATCATAGAAAGTTAGAGTGTCAGTCCTCTTGTACTTAAGTCGGCATTGTGCCTTTTGTATTAAATTCGGATGTTATTTCTGTGTTTCATCGTCAATAAGAAGGTCCAAGGTATACAGTAAACCTGATGTGAAGCATCGGAATCTAAAACTTGACTCACAGGAGAGATTCAAATCATAGACAGATAGAGTGTCAGTCCTCTTGTACTTAAGTCGGCATTGTGCCTTTTGTATTAAATTCGGTTGCCATTTCTGTGTTTCATCGACAATAAGAAGGTCCAAGGGATACAGTAAACCTGAAGTGAAGCATCGGAAACTAAAACTGGTTTCACAGGAGAGGTTCAAATCATAGAAAGTTAGAGTGTCAGTCCTCTTGTACTTAAGTCGGCATTTTGCCTTTTGTATTGAATTCGGATTCAATTTCTGAGATTCATCGTCAATAAGAAGGTCCAAGGTATACAGTAAACCTGAAGTGAAGCATCGGAATCTAAGACTGGACTCACAGGTGAGGTTTAAATCATAGAAATTTAGAGTGTCAGTCCTCTTGTACTTAAGTCGGCATTGTGCCTTTTGTATTGAATTCGGATGCAATTTCTGTGTTTCATCGCCAAGTAGAAATTCCAAGGTATGCAGTAATCCTGAAGTGAAGCATCGGAATCTAAAACTGGACTCACAGGAGAGGTTCAAATCATAGAAAATTAGAGTGTCAGTTGTCTTGTACTTAAGTCTTCATTGTAAATTTTGTATTAAATTCGAATGCAATTTCTGTGTTCCATCGTCAATAAGAAGGTCCAAGGTATACAGTAAACCTGAAGTGAAGCATCGGAATCAAAAACTTGACTCACAGGAGAGGTTCAAATCATAGACAGTTAGAGTGTCAGTCCTGTTGTACTTAAGTCGGCATTGTGCCTTTTGTATTAAATTCGGATGCAATTTCTGTGTTTCATCGTCAATATTATGGTCCAAGGGATACAGTAAACCTGAAGTCAAGCATCGGAATCTAAAACGGGACTCACAGGAGAGGTTCAAATCATAGACAGATAGAGTGTCAGTCCTCTTGTACTTAAGTCGGCATTGTGCCTTTTGTATTAAATTCGGATGCAATTTCTGTGTTTCATCGTCAATAAGAAGGTCCAAGGTATACAGTAAACCTGAAGTGAAGCATCGGAATCTAAAACTGGACTCACAGGAGAGGTTCAAATCATAGAAATTTAGAGTGTCAGTCCTCTTGTACTTAAGTCGGCATTGTGCCTTTTGTATTGAATTCGGATGCAATTTCTGAGGTTCATCGTCAATAAGAAGGTCGAAGGTACACAGTAAACCTGAAGTGAAGCATCGGAATCTAAATCTGGACTCACAGGTGAGGTTTAATTCATGGAAAGTTAGAGTGTCAGTCCTCTTGACCTTAAGTCGGCATTGTGCCTTTTGTATTAAATTCGGATTCATTTTCTGAGATTCATCGTCAATAAGAAGGTCCAAGTTATACAGTAAACCAGAAGTGAAGCATCGGAATCTAAAACTGGACTCACAGGTGAGGTTTAAATCATAGAAAGTTAGAGTGTCAGTCCCCTTGTACTTAAGTCGGCATTGTGCCTTTTGTATTAAATTCGGATGCAATTTCTGTGTTTCATCGCCAAATAGAAGGTGCAAGGTAACAAGTAAACCTGAAGTGAAGCATCGGAATCTAAAACTGGACTCACAGGGGAGGTTCAAATCATAGAAAGTTAGAGTGTCAGTTCTCTTGTACTTAGAGGTCTTCATTGTGCATTTTGTATTAAATTCGAATGCAATTCCTGTGTTCCATCGTCATTAAGAAGGTCCAACGTATACAGTAAACCTGAAGTGAAGCATCGGAATCTAAAACTGGACTCACAGGAGAGGTTCAAATCATAGAAAGTTAGAGTGTCAGTTCTCTTGTACTTAAGTCGGCATTGTGCATTTGTATTAAATTCGGATGCAATTTCTGTGTTTCATCGTCAATTGTAAGGTCCAAGGGATACAGTAAACTTGAAGTGAAGCGTCGGAATCTAAAACCGGACTCACAGGAGAGGTTCAAATCATAGACAGTTAGAGTGTCAGTCCTCTTGTACTTAAGTCGGCATTGTGCCTTTTGTATTAAATTCGGATGCAATTTCTGTGTTTCATCGACAATAAGAAGGTCCAAGGGATACAGTAAACCTGAAGTAAAGCATCGGAATCTAAAACTGGGCTCAAAGGAGTGGTTCAAATCATAGAAAGTTAGAGTGTCAGTCCTCTTGTACTTAAGTCGGCATTGTGCCTTTTGTATTAAATTCGGATGCAATTTCTGTGTTTCATCGTCAATAAGAAGGTCCAAGGTATACTGTAAACCCGAAGTGAAGCATCGGATTCTAAAACTGGACTCACAGGAGAGGTTCAAATCATAGAAAGCTTGAGTGTCAGTCCTCTTATACTTAGGTCGGCATTGTGCCGTTTGTATTAAATTCAGATGCAATTTCTGTGTTTCATCGTCAATAAGAAGGTCCAAGGTATACAGTAAACCTGAAGTGAAGCATCGGAATCTAAAACTGGACTCACAGGAGAGGTCAAATAATAGAAATTTAGAGTGTTAGTCCTCTTGTACTTAAGTCGGAATTGTGCCTTGTGTAATAAATTCGGATGCAATTTCTGTGTTTCATCATCAATAAGAAGGTCCAAGGTATACAGTAAACCTGAAGTGAAGCATCGGAATCTAAAATGGGACTTACAGGAGAGGTTCAAATCATAGAAAGTTAGAGTGTCAGTCCTCTTGTACTTCAGTCGGCATTGTGCCTTGTGTATTAAATTCGGATGCAATTTCTGTGTTTCATCGTCAATAATAAGGTCCAAGGGATACAGTAAACCTGAAGTGAAGCATCGGAATCTAAAACTAGACTCAAAGGACAGGTTCAAATCATAGAAAGTTAGAGTGTCAGTCCACTTGTACTTAAGTCGGCATTTCGCCTTTTGTATTAAATTCGGATGCAATATCTGTGTTTCAACCACAACAAGAATGTCCAAGGGATACAGTAAACCTGAAGTGAAGCATCGGAATCTAAAACTGGACTCAAAGGAGTGGATCAAATCATAGAAAGTTAGAGTCTCAGTTCTCTTGTATTTAACTCGGCATCGTGCCTTTTGTATTAAATTCGGATGCAATTTCTGTGTTTCCTCGTCAATAAGAATGTCCAAGGTATACTGTAAACCTGAAGTTAAGCTTCGGAATCTAAAACTGGACTCACAGGAAAGGTTCAAATCATAGAAAGTTAGAGTGTTAGTCCTCCTGTACTTAAGTCAGAATTGTGCCTTTTGCAATAAATTCGGATTCAATTTCTGTGTTTCATCGTCGATAAGATGGTCCAAGGTATACAGTAAACTTGAAGTGAAGCATCGGAATCTAAAACTGGACTCACAGGAGAGGTTCAAATCATAGAAAGTTAGAGTGTCAGTCCTCTTGTACTTAAGTCGGCATTGTGCCTTTTGTATTAAATTCGGATGCAATATCGGTGTTTCATAGCCAATAAGAAGGTCCAAGGTATACAGTAAATCTGATGTGAAGCATCGGAATCTAAAACTGGACTCACAGGTGAGGTTCAAATCATAGAAAGTTAAATTGTCAGTCCACTTGTACTTAAGTCGGCATTGTGCCTTTTGTATTAAATTCGGATGCAATTTCCTTGTTTCATCGTCAATAAGAAGGTCCAAGGTATACAGTAAACCTGAAGTGAAGCATCGGAATCTAAAACTCCATTCACAGGAGAGGTTCAAATCATATTAGTTAGAGTGTCAGTCCTCTTGTACTTAAGTCGGCATTGTGCCTTTGTATTAAATTCGGATGCAATTTCTGTGTTTCATCGCCAATAAGAAGGTCCAAGGTATACAGTAAACTTGAAGTGAAGCATTGGAATCTAAAACTCAACTCACAGGAGCGGTTCAAATCATAGAAATTTAGAGGGTCAGTCCTCTTGAACTTAAGTCGGCATTGTGCCTTTTGTATTAAATTCGGATGCAATTTCTGTGTTTCATCGTCAATAAAAAGGTCCAAGGTATACAGTAAACCTAAAGTGAAGCATCGTAATCAAAAACTGGACTCACAGGAGAGGATTAAATCATAGAAAGTTAGAGTGTCAGTCCTCTTGTACTTAATTCGGCATTGTGCCCTTTGTATTAAATTCGGATGCAATTTCTGTGATTAATCGTCAATACGAAAGTCCAAGCGATACAGTAAACCTGAAGTGAAGCATCGGAATCTAAAACTGGACTCACAGGAGAGGTTCAAATCATAGAAAGCTTGAATGTCAGTCCTCTTATACTTAGGTCGGCATTGTGCCGTTTGTATTAAATTCGGATGCAATTTCTGTGTTTCATCGTCAATAAGAAGGTCCAAGGTATACAGTAAACCTGAAGTGAATCATCGGAATCTAAAACTGGACTCACAGGAGAGGTCAAATAATAGAAATTTAGAGTGTTATTCCTCTTGTACTTAAGTCGGAATTGTGCCTTGTGTAATAAATTCGAATGCAATTTCTGTGTTTCATCATCAATAAGAAGGTCCAAGGTATACAGTAAACCTGAAGTGAAGCATCGGAATCTAAAATGGGACTTACAGGAGAGGTTCAAATCATAGAAAGTTAGAGTGTCAGTCCTCTTGTACTTCAGTCGGCATTGTGCCTTTTGTATTAAATTCGGATGCAATTTCTGTGTTTCATCGTCAATAAGAAGGTCCAAGGGATACAGTAAACCTGAAGTGAAGCATCGGAATCTAAAACTGGACTCAAAGGACAGGTTCAAATCATAGAAAGTTAGAGTGTCAGTCCACTTGTACTTAAGTCGGCATTGCGCCTTTTGTATTAAATTCGGATGCAATATCTGTGTTTCAACGACAACAAGAATGTCCAAGGGATACAGTAAACCTGAAGTGAAGCATCGGAATCTAAAACTGGACTCAAAGGAGTGGATCAATTCATAGAAAGTTAGAGTCTCAGTCCTCTTGTATTTAACTCGGCATCGTGCCTTTTGTATTAAATTCGGATGCAATTTCTGTGTTTTCTCGTCAATAAGAATGTCCAAGGTATACTGTAAACCTGAAGTGAAGCTTCGGAATCTAAAACTGGACTCACAGGAAAGGTTCAAATCATAGAAAGTTAGAGTGTTAGTCCTCCTGTACTTAAGTCAGAATTGTGCCTTTTGCAATAAATTCGGATTCAATTTCTGTGTTTCATCGTCGATAAGATGGTCCAAGGTATACAGTAAACTTGAAGTGAAGCATCGGAATCTAAAACTGGACTCACAGGAGAGGTTCAAATCATAGAAATTTAGAGGGTCAGTCCTCTTGAACTTAAGTCGGCATTGTGCCTTTTGTATTAAATTCGGATGCAATTTCTGTGTTTCATCGTCAATAAAAAGGTCCAAGGTATACAGTAAACCTAAAGTGAAGCATCGTAATCAAAAACTGGACTCACAGGAGAGGATTAAATCATAGAAAGTTAGAGTGTCAGTCCCCTTGTACTTAAGTCGGCATTGTGCCTTTTGTATTAAATTCGGATGCAATTTCTGTGTTTCATCGCCAAATAGAAGGTGCAAGGTAACAAGTAAACCTGAAGTGAAGCATCGGAATCTAAAACTGGACTCACAGGAGAGGTTCAAATCATAGAAAGTTAGAGTGTCAGTTCTCTTGTACTTAGGTCTTCATTGTGCATTTTGTATTAAATTCGAATGCAATTCCTGTGTTCCATCGTCATTAAGAAGGTCCAACGTATACAGTAAACCTGAAGTGAAGCATCGGAATCTAAAACTGGACTCACAGGAGAGGTTCAAATCATAGAAAGTTAGAGTGTCAGTTCTCTTGTACTTAAGTCGGCATTGTGCATTTGTATTAAATTCGGATGCAATTTCTGTGTTTCATCGTCAATTGTAAGGTCCAAGGGATACAGTAAACTTGAAGTGAAGCGTCGGAATCTAAAACCGGACTCACAGGAGAGGTTCAAATCATAGACAGTTAGAGTGTCAGTCCTCTTGTACTTAAGTCGGCATTGTGCCTTTTGTATTAATTTCGGATGCAATTTCTGTGTTTCATCATAAATAAGAAGGTCCAAGGGATACAGTAAACCTGAAGTAAAGCATCGGAATCTAAGACTGGGCTCAAAGGAGTGGTTCAAATCATAGAAAGTTAGAGTGTCAGTCCTCTTGTACTTAAGTCGGCATTGTGCCTTTTGTATTAAATTCGGATGCAATTTCTGTGTTTCATCGTCAATAAGAAGGTCCAAGGTATACAGTAAACCTGAAGTGAAGCATCGGAATCTAAAACTCCATTCACAGGAGAGGTTCAAATCATATTAGTTAGAGTGTCAGTCCTCTTGTACTTAAGTCGGCATTGTGCCTTTGTATTAAATTCGGATGCAATTTCTGTGTTTCATCGCCAATAAGAAGGTCCAAGGTATACAGTAAACTTGAAGTGAAGCATTGGAATCTAAAACTCAACTCACAGGAGCGGTTCAAATCATAGAAATTTAGAGGGTCAGTCCTCTTGAACTTAAGTCGGCATTGTGCCTTTTGTATTAAATTCGGATGCAATTTCTGTGTTTCATCGTCAATAAAAAGGTCCAAGGTATACAGTAAACCTAAAGTGAAGCATCGTAATCAAAAACTGGACTCACAGGAGAGGATTAAATCATAGAAAGTTAGAGTGTCAGTCCTCTTGTACTTAATTCGGCATTGTGCCCTTTGTATTAAATTCGGATGCAATTTCTGTGATTAATCGTCAATACGAAAGTCCAAGCGATACAGTAAACCTGAAGTGAAGCATCGGAATCTAAAACTGGACTCACAGGAGAGGTTCAAATCATAGAAAGCTTGAATGTCAGTCCTCTTATACTTAGGTCGGCATTGTGCCGTTTGTATTAAATTCGGATGCAATTTCTGTGTTTCATCGTCAATAAGAAGGTCCAAGGTATACAGTAAACCTGAAGTGAATCATCGGAATCTAAAACTGGACTCACAGGAGAGGTCAAATAATAGAAATTTAGAGTGTTAGTCCTCTTGTACTTAAGTCGGAATTGTGCCTTGTGTAATAAATTCGAATGCAATTTCTGTGTTTCATCATCAATAAGAAGGTCCAAGGTATACAGTAAACCTGAAGTGAAGCATCGGAATCTAAAATGGGACTTACAGGAGAGGTTCAAATCATAGAAAGTTAGAGTGTCAGTCCTCTTGTACTTCAGTCGGCATTGTGCCTTTTGTATTAAATTCGGATGCAATTTCTGTGTTTCATCGTCAATAAGAAGGTCCAAGGGATACAGTAAACCTGAAGTGAAGCATCGGAATCTAAAACTGGACTCAAAGGACAGGTTCAAATCATAGAAAGTTAGAGTGTCAGTCCACTTGTACTTAAGTCGGCATTGCGCCTTTTGTATTAAATTCGGATGCAATATCTGTGTTTCAACGACAACAAGAATGTCCAAGGGATACAGTAAACCTGAAGTGAAGCATCGGAATCTAAAACTGGACTCAAAGGAGTGGATCAATTCATAGAAAGTTAGAGTCTCAGTCCTCTTGTATTTAACTCGGCATCGTGCCTTTTGTATTAAATTCGGATGCAATTTCTGTGTTTTCTCGTCAATAAGAATGTCCAAGGTATACTGTAAACCTGAAGTGAAGCTTCGGAATCTAAAACTGGACTCACAGGAAAGGTTCAAATCATAGAAAGTTAGAGTGTTAGTCCTCCTGTACTTAAGTCAGAATTGTGCCTTTTGCAATAAATTCGGATTCAATTTCTGTGTTTCATCGTCGATAAGATGGTCCAAGGTATACAGTAAACTTGAAGTGAAGCATCGGAATCTAAAACTGGACTCACAGGAGAGGTTCAAATCATAGAAATTTAGAGGGTCAGTCCTCTTGAACTTAAGTCGGCATTGTGCCTTTTGTATTAAATTCGGATGCAATTTCTGTGTTTCATCGTCAATAAAAAGGTCCAAGGTATACAGTAAACCTAAAGTGAAGCATCGTAATCAAAAACTGGACTCACAGGAGAGGATTAAATCATAGAAAGTTAGAGTGTCAGTCCCCTTGTACTTAAGTCGGCATTGTGCCTTTTGTATTAAATTCGGATGCAATTTCTGTGTTTCATCATAAATAAGAAGGTCCAAGGGATACAGTAAACCTGAAGTAAAGCATCGGAATCTAAGACTGGGCTCAAAGGAGTGGTTCAAATCATAGAAAGTTAGAGTGTCAGTTCTCTTGTACTTAGGTCTTCATTGTGCATTTTGTATTAAATTCGAATGCAATTCCTGTGTTCCATCGTCATTAAGAAGGTCCAACGTATACAGTAAACCTGAAGTGAAGCATCGGAATCTAAAACTGGACTCACAGGAGAGGTTCAAATCATAGAAAGTTAGAGTGTCAGTTCTCTTGTACTTAAGTCGGCATTGTGCATTTGTATTAAATTCGGATGCAATTTCTGTGTTTCATCGTCAATTGTAAGGTCCAAGGGATACAGTAAACTTGAAGTGAAGCGTCGGAATCTAAAACCGGACTCACAGGAGAGGTTCAAATCATAGACAGTTAGAGTGTCAGTCCTCTTGTACTTAAGTCGGCATTGTGCCTTTTGTATTAATTTCGGATGCAATTTCTGTGTTTCATCATAAATAAGAAGGTCCAAGGGATACAGTAAACCTGAAGTAAAGCATCGGAATCTAAGACTGGGCTCAAAGGAGTGGTTCAAATCATAGAAAGTTAGAGTGTCAGTCCTCTTGTACTTAAGTCGGCATTGTGCCTTTTGTATTAAATTCGGATGCAATTTCTGTGTTTCATCGTCAATAAGAAGGTCCAAGGTATACTGTAAACCCGAAGTGAAGCATCGGATTCTAAAACTGGACTCACAGGAGAGGTTCAAATCATAGAATGCTTGAGTGTCAGTTCTCTTATACTTAGGTCGGCATTGTGCCGTTTGTATTAAATTCAGATGCAATTTCTGTGTTTCATCGTCAATAAGAAGGTCCAAGGTATACAGTAAACCTGAAGTGAAGCATCGGAATCTAAAACTGGACTCACAGGAGAGGTCAAATAATAGAAATTTAGAGTGTTAGTCCTCTTGTACTTAAGTCGGAATTGTGCCTTGTGTAATAAATTCAGATGCAATTTCTGTGTTTCATCATCAATAAGAAGGTCCAAGGTATACAGTAAACCTGAAGTGAAGCATCGGAATCTAAAATGGGACTTACAGGAGAGGTTCAAATCATAGAAAGTTAGAGTGTCAGTCCTCTTGTACTTCAGTCGGCATTGTGCCTTTTGTATTAAATTCGGATGCAATTTCTGTGTTTCATCGTCAATAAGAAGGTCCAAGGGATACAGTAAACCTGAAGTGAAGCATCGGAATCTAAAACTGGACTCAAAGGACAGGTTCAAATCATAGAAAGTTAGAGTGTCAGTCCACTTGTACTTAAGTCGGCATTTCGCCTTTTGTATTAAATTCGGATGCAATATCTGTGTTTCAACCACAACAAGAATGTCCAAGGGATACAGTAAACCTGAAGTGAAGCATCGGAATCTAAAACTGGACTCAAAGGAGTGGATCAAATCATAGAAAGTTAGAGTCTCAGTTCTCTTGTATTTAACTCGGCATCGTGCCTTTTGTATTAAATTCGGATGCAATTTCTGTGTTTCCTCGTCAATAAGAATGTCCAAGGTATACTGTAAACCTGAAGTGAAGCTTCGGAATCTAAAACTGGACTCACAGGAAAGGTTCAAATCATAGAAAGTTGGAGTGTTAGTCCTCCTGTACTTAAGTCAGAATTGTGCCTTTTGCAATAAATTCGGATTCAATTTCTGTGTTTCATCGTCGATAAGATGGTCCAAGGTATACAGTAAACTTGAAGTGAAGCATCGGAATCTAAAACTGGACTCACAGGAGAGGTTCAAATCATAGAAAGTTAGAGTGTCAGTCCTCTTGTACTTAAGTCGGCATTGTGCCTTTTGTATTAAATTCGGATGCAAATCCATGTTTCATAGCCAATAAGAAGGTCCAAGGTATACAGTAAATCTGATGTGAAGCATCGGAATCTAAAACTGGACTCACAGGTGAGGTTCAAATCATAGAAAGTTAAATTGTCAGTCCACTTGTACTTAAGTCGGCATTGTGCCTTTTGTATTGAATTCGGATGCAATTTCCTTGTTTCATCGTCAATAAGAAGGTCCAAGGTATACAGTAAACCTGAAGTGAAGCATCGGAATCTAAAACTCAATTCACAGGAGAGGTTCAAATCATAGTAAGTTAGAGTGTCAGTCCTCTTGTACTTAAGTCGGCATTGTGCCTTTGTATTAAATTCGGATGCAATTTCTGTGTTTCATCGCCAATAAGAAGGTCCAAGGTATACAGTAAACTTGAAGTGAAGCATTGGAATCTAAAACTCAACTCACAGGAGAGGTTCAAATCATAGAAATTTAGAGGGTCAGTCCTCTTGAACTTAAGTCGGCATTGTGCCTTTTGTATTAAATTCGGATGCAATTTCTGTGTTTCATCGTCAATAAAAAGGTCCAAGGTATACAGTAAACCTAAAGTGAAGCGTCGTAATCAAAAACTGGACTCACAGGAGAGGATTAAATCATAGAAAGTTAGAGTGTCAGTCCTCTTGTACTTAATTCGGCATTGTGCCCTTTGTATTAAATTCGGATGCAATTTCTGTGATTAATCGTCAATACGAAAGTCCAAGCGATACAGTAAACCTGAAGTGAAGCATCGGAATCTAAAACTGGACTCACAGGAGAGGTTCAAATCATAGAAAGCTTGAATGTCAGTCCTCTTATACTTAGGTCGGCATTGTGCCGTTTGTATTAAATTCGGATGCAATTTCTGTGTTTCATCGTCAATAAGAAGGTCCAAGGTATACAGTAAACCTGAAGTGAATCATCGGAATCTAAAACTGGACTCACAGGAGAGGTCAAATAATAGAAATTTAGAGTGTTAGTCCTCTTGTACTTAAGTCGGAATTGTGCCTTGTGTAATAAATTCGAATGCAATTTCTGTGTTTCATCATCAATAAGAAGGTCCAAGGTATACAGTAAACCTGAAGTGAAGCATCGGAATCTAAAATGGGACTTACAGGAGAGGTTCAAATCATAGAAAGTTAGAGTGTCAGTCCTCTTGTACTTCAGTCGGCATTGTGCCTTTTGTATTAAATTCGGATGCAATTTCTGTCTTTCATCGTCAATAAGAAGGTCCAAGGGATACAGTAAACCTGAAGTGAAGCATCGGAATCTAAAACTGGACTCAAAGGACAGGTTCAAATCATAGAAAGTTAGAGTGTCAGTCCACTTGTACTTAAGTCGGCATTGCGCCTTTTGTATTAAATTCGGATGCAATATCTGTGTTTCAACGACAACAAGAATGTCCAAGGGATACAGTAAACCTGAAGTGAAGCATCGGAATCTAAAACTGGACTCAAAGGAGTGGATCAAATCATAGAAAGTTAGAGTCTCAGTCCTCTTGTATTTAACTCGGCATCGTGCCTTTTGTATTAAATTCGGATGCAATTTCTGTGTTTTCTCGTCAATAAGAATGTCCAAGGTATACTGTAAACCTGAAGTGAAGCTTCGGAATCTAAAACTGGACTCACAGGAAAGGTTCAAATGATAGAAAGTTAGAGTGTTAGTCCTCCTGTACTTAAGTCAGAATTGTGCCTTTTGCAATAAATTCGGATTCAATTTCTGTGTTTCATCGTCGATAAGATGGTCCAAGGTATACAGTAAACTTGAAGTGAAGCATCGGAATCTAAAACTGGACTCACAGGAGAGGTTCAAATCATAGAAAGTTAGAGTGTCAGTCCTCTTGTACTGAAGTCGGCATTGTGCCTTTTGTATTAAATTCGGATGCAATATCGGTGTTTCATAGCCAATAAGAAGGTCCAAGGTATACAGTAAATCTGAAGTGAAGCATCGGAATCTAAAACTGGACTCACAGGTGAGGTTCAAATCATAGAAAGTTAAATTGTCAGTCCACTTGTACTTAAGTCGGCATTGTGCCTTTTGTATTAAATTCGGATGCAATTTCCTTGTTTCATCGTCAATAAGAAGGTCCAAGGTATACAGTAAACCTGAAGTGAAGCATCGGAATCTAAAACTCAATTCACAGGAGAGGTTCAAATCATAGAAAGTTAGAGTGTCAGTCCTCTTGTACTTAAGTCGGCATTGTGCCTTTGTATTAAATTCGGATGCAATTTCTGTGTCTCATCGCCAATAAGAAGGAGCAAGGTATACAGTAAACTTGAAGTGAAGCATTGGAATCTAAAACTCAATTCACAGGAGTGGTTCAAATCATAGAAAGTTAGAGTGTCAGTCCTCTTGTACTTAAGTCGGCATTGTGCCTTTGTATTAAATTCGGATGCAATTTCTGTGTTTCATCGCCAATAAGAAGGTCCAAGGTATACAGTAAACTTGAAGTGAAGCATTGGAATCTAAAACTCAACTCACAGGAGAGGTTCAAATCATAGAAATTTAGAGGGTCAGTCCTCTTGCACTTAAGTCGGCATTGTGCCATTTGTATTAAATTCGGATGCAATTTCTGTGTTTCATCGTCAATAAAAAGGGCCAAGGTATACAGTAAACCTAAAGTGAAGCATCGTAATCAAAAACTGGACTCACAGGAGAGGATTAAATCATAGAAAGTTAGAGTGTCAGTTCTCTTGTACTTAATTCGGCATTGTGCCCTTTGTATTAAATTCGGATGCAATTTCTGTGATTAATCGTCAATACGAAAGTCCAAGCGATACAGTAAACCTGAAGTGAAGCATCGGAATCTAAAACTGGACTCACAGGAGAGGTTCAAATCATAGAAAGTTAGAGTGTCAGTTCTCTTGTACTTAAGTCTTCATTGTAAATTTTGTATTAAATTCGAATGCAATTTCTGTGTTCCATCGTCAATAAGAAGGTCCAAGGTATACAGTAAACCTGAAGTGAAGCATCGGAATTTAAAACCGGACTCACAGGAGAGGTTTAAATCACAGAAAGTTAAAGTGTCAGTCCTCTTGGACTTAAGTCTGCATTGTGCATTATGTATTAAATTCGGATGTAATTTCGGTGTTTCATCGTCAATCGGATGGTCCAAGGTATACAGTAAACCTGAAGTGAAGCTTCGGAATCTAAAATGGGACTTACAGGAGAGGTTCAAATCATAGAAAGTTAGAGTGTCAGTCCTCTTGTACTTAAGTCGGCATTGTGCCTTTTGTATTAAATTCGGATTTAATTTCTGTGTTTCATCGTCAATAAGAAGGTCCAAGGTATACAGTAAAACTGAAGTGAAGCACCGGAATCTAAAACTGGACTCACAGGAGAGGTTCAAATCATAGAAAGTTAGAGTGTCAGTCCTCTTGTACTTAAGACGGCATTGTGCCTTTTGTATTAAATTCGGATGCAATTTCTGTGTTTCAACGACAATAAGAAAGTATAAGGGATACAGTAAACCTGAAGTGAAGCATCGGAAACTAAAACTGGTTTCACAGGAGAGGTTCAAATCATAGAAAGTTAGAGTGTCAGTCCTCTTGTACTTAAGTCGGCATTGTGCCTTTTGTATTAAATTCGGATGCTATTTCTGTGTTTCATCGTCAATAAGAAGGTCCAAGGTATACAGTAAACCTGAAGTGAAACATCGGAATCTAAAACTTGACTCACAGGAGAGGTTCAAATCATAGAAAGTTAGAGTGTCAGTCCTCTTGTACTTAAGTCGGCATTGTGCCTTTTGTATTAAATTCGGATGCAATTTCTGTGTTTCATCGTCAATATTAAGGTCCAAGGGATACAGTAAACCTGAAGTCAAGCATCGGAATCTAAAACGGGACTCACAGGAGAGGTTTAAATCATAGACAGATAGAGTGTCAGTCCTCTTGTACTAAAGTCGGCATTGTGCCTTTTGTATTAAATTCGGTTGCCATTTCTGTGTTTCATCGACAATAAGAAGGTCCAAGGGATACAGTAAACCTGAAGTGAAGCATCGGAAACTAAAACTGGTTTCACAGGAGAGGTTCAAATCATAGAAAGTTAGAGTGTCAGTCCTCTTGTACATAAGTCGGCATTTTGCCTTTTGTATTGAATTCGGATTCAATTTCTGAGATTCATCGTCAATAAGAAGGTCCAAGGTATACAGTAAACCTGAAGTGAAGCATCGGAATCTAAGACTGGACTCACAGGTGATGTTTTAATCATAGAAAGTTAGAGTGTCAGTCCTCTTGTACTTAGGTCGCCATTGTGCCTTTTGTATTAAATTCGGATGCAATTTCTGTGTTTCATCGCCAAGTAGAAATTCCAAGGTATACAGTAAACCTGAAGTGAAGCATCGGAATCTAAAACTGGACTCAAAGGAGTGGATCAAATCATAGAAAGTTAGAGTCTCAGTCCTCTTGTATTTAACTCGGCATCGTGCCTTTTGTATTAAATTCGGATGCAATTTCTGTGTTTTCTCGTCAATAAGAATGTCCAAGGTATACTAAAAACCTGAAGTGAAGCTTCGGAATCTAAAACTGGACTCACAGGAAAGGTTCAAATGATAGAAAGTTAGAGTGTTAGTCCTCCTGTACTTAAGTCAGAATTGTGCCTTTTGCAATAAATTCGGATTCAATTTCTGTGTTTCATCGTCGATAAGATGGTCCAAGGTATACAGTAAACTTGAAGTGAAGCATCGGAATCTAAAACTGGACTCACAGGAGAGGTTCAAATCATAGAAAGTTAGAGTGTCAGTCCTCTTGTACTGAAGTCGGCATTGTGCCTTTTGTATTAAATTCGGATGCAATATCGGTGTTTCATAGCCAATAAGAAGGTCCAAGGTATACAGTAAATCTGAAGTGAAGCATCGGAATCTAAAACTGGACTCACAGGTGAGGTTCAAATCATAGAAAGTTAAATTGTCAGTCCACTTGTACTTAAGTCGGCATTGTGCCTTTTGTATTAAATTCGGATGCAATTTCCTTGTTTCATCGTCAATAAGAAGGTCCAAGGTATACAGTAAACCTGAAGTGAAGCATCGGAATCTAAAACTCAATTCACAGGAGAGGTTCAAATCATAGAAAGTTAGAGTGTCAGTCCTCTTGTACTTAAGTCGGCATTGTGCCTTTGTATTAAATTCGGATGCAATTTCTGTGTCTCATCGCCAATAAGAAGGAGCAAGGTATACAGTAAACTTGAAGTGAAGCATTGGAATCTAAAACTCAATTCACAGGAGTGGTTCAAATCATAGAAAGTTAGAGTGTCAGTCCTCTTGTACTTAAGTCGGCATTGTGCCTTTGTATTAAATTCGGATGCAATTTCTGTGTTTCATCGCCAATAAGAAGGTCCAAGGTATACAGTAAACTTGAAGTGAAGCATTGGAATCTAAAACTCAACTCACAGGAGAGGTTCAAATCATAGAAATTTAGAGGGTCAGTCCTCTTGCACTTAAGTCGGCATTGTGCCATTTGTATTAAATTCGGATGCAATTTCTGTGTTTCATCGTCAATAAAAAGGGCCAAGGTATACAGTAAACCTAAAGTGAAGCATCGTAATCAAAAACTGGACTCACAGGAGAGGATTAAATCATAGAAAGTTAGAGTGTCAGTTCTCTTGTACTTAATTCGGCATTGTGCCCTTTGTATTAAATTCGGATGCAATTTCTGTGATTAATCGTCAATACGAAAGTCCAAGCGATACAGTAAACCTGAAGTGAAGCATCGGAATCTAAAACTGGACTCACAGGAGAGGTTCAAATCATAGAAAGTTAGAGTGTCAGTTCTCTTGTACTTAAGTCTTCATTGTAAATTTTGTATTAAATTCGAATGCAATTTCTGTGTTCCATCGTCAATAAGAAGGTCCAAGGTATACAGTAAACCTGAAGTGAAGCATCGGAATTTAAAACCGGACTCACAGGAGAGGTTTAAATCACAGAAAGTTAAAGTGTCAGTCCTCTTGGACTTAAGTCTGCATTGTGCATTATGTATTAAATTCGGATGTAATTTCGGTGTTTCATCGTCAATCGGATGGTCCAAGGTATACAGTAAACCTGAAGTGAAGCTTCGGAATCTAAAATGGGACTTACAGGAGAGGTTCAAATCATAGAAAGTTAGAGTGTCAGTCCTCTTGTACTTAAGTCGGCATTGTGCCTTTTGTATTAAATTCGGATTTAATTTCTGTGTTTCATCGTCAATAAGAAGGTCCAAGGTATACAGTAAAACTGAAGTGAAGCACCGGAATCTAAAACTGGACTCACAGGAGAGGTTCAAATCATAGAAAGTTAGAGTGTCAGTCCTCTTGTACTTAAGACGGCATTGTGCCTTTTGTATTAAATTCGGATGCAATTTCTGTGTTTCAACGACAATAAGAAGGTATAAGGGATACAGTAAACCTGAAGTGAAGCATCGGAAACTAAAACTGGTTTCACAGGAGAGGTTCAAATCATAGAAAGTTAGAGTGTCAGTCCTCTTGTACTTAAGTCGGCATTGTGCCTTTTGTATTAAATTCGGATGCTATTTCTGTGTTTCATCGTCAATAAGAAGGTCCAAGGTATACAGTAAACCTGAAGTGAAACATCGGAATCTAAAACTTGACTCACAGGAGAGGTTCAAATCATAGAAAGTTAGAGTGTCAGTCCTCTTGTACTTAAGTCGGCATTGTGCCTTTTGTATTAAATTCGGATGCAATTTCTGTGTTTCATCGTCAATATTAAGGTCCAAGGGATACAGTAAACCTGAAGTCAAGCATCGGAATCTAAAACGGGACTCACAGGAGAGGTTTAAATCATAGACAGATAGAGTGTCAGTCCTCTTGTACTAAAGTCGGCATTGTGCCTTTTGTATTAAATTCGGTTGCCATTTCTGTGTTTCATCGACAATAAGAAGGTCCAAGGGATACAGTAAACCTGAAGTGAAGCATCGGAAACTAAAACTGGTTTCACAGGAGAGGTTCAAATCATAGAAAGTTAGAGTGTCAGTCCTCTTGTACATAAGTCGGCATTTTGCCTTTTGTATTGAATTCGGATTCAATTTCTGAGATTCATCGTCAATAAGAAGGTCCAAGGTATACAGTAAACCTGAAGTGAAGCATCGGAATCTAAGACTGGACTCACAGGTGATGTTTTAATCATAGAAAGTTAGAGTGTCAGTCCTCTTGTACTTAGGTCGCCATTGTGCCTTTTGTATTAAATTCGGATGCAATTTCTGTGTTTCATCGCCAAGTAGAAATTCCAAGGTATACAGTAAACCTGAAGTGAAGCATCGGAATCTAAAACTGGACTCACAGGAGAGGTTCAAATCATAGAAAGTTAGAGTGTCAGTTCTCTTGTACTTAAGTCTTCATTGTAAATTTTGTATTAAATTCGAATGCAATTTCTGTGTTCCATCGTCAATAAGAAGGTCCAAGGTATACAGTAAACCTGAAGTGAAGCATCGGAATCTAAAACTTGACTCACAGGAGAGGTTCAAATCATAGACAGTTAGAGTGTCAGTCCTCTTGTACTTAAGTCGGCATTGTGCCTTTTGTATTAAATTCGGATGCAATTTCTGTGTTTCATCGTCAATATTAAGGTCCAAAGGATACAGTACACCTGAAGTCAAGCATCGGAATCTAAAACGGGACTCACAGGAGAGGTTCAAATCATAGACAGATAGAGTGTCAGTCCTCTTGTACTTAAGTCGGCATTGTGCCTTTTGTATTAAATTCGGTTGCCATTTCTGTGTTTCATCGACAATAAGAAGGTCCAAGGGATACAGTAAACCTGAAGTGAAGCATCGGAATCTAAAACTGGACTCAAAGGAGTGGTTCAAATCATAGAAAGTTAGAGTGTCAGTCCTCTTGTACTTAAGTCGGCATTGTGCCTTTTGTATTAAATTCGGATGCAATTTCTGTGTTTCATCGTCAATAAGAAGGTCCAAGGTATACAGTAAACCTGAAGTGAAGCATCGGAATCTAAAACTGGACTCACAGGAGAGGTTCAAATCATAGACAGTTACAGTGTCAGTCCTCTTGTACTTAAGTCGGCATTGTGCCTTTTGTATTAAATTCGGATGCAATTTCTGTGTTTCATCGTCAATAAGAAGGTCCAAGGTATACAGTAAACCTGAAGTGAAGCATCGGAATCTAAAACTGGACTCACAGGAGAGGTCAAATAATAGAAAGTTAGAGTGTCAGTCCTCTTGTACTTAAGTCGGAATTGTGCCTTGTGTAATAAATTCGGATGCAATTTCTGTGTTTCATCATCAATAAGAAGGTCCAAGGTATACAGTAAACCTGAAGTGAAGCATCGGAATCTAAAATGGGACTTACAGGAGAGGTTCAAATCATAGAAAGTTAGAGTGTCAGTCCTCTTGTACTTAAGTCGGCATTGTGCCTTTTGTATTAAATTCGGATGCAATTTCTGTGTTTCATCGTCAATAAGAAGGTCCAAGGTATACAGTAAACCTGAAGTGAAGCATCGGAATCTAAAACTGGACTCACAGGAGAGGTTCAAATCATAGACAGTTACAGTGTCAGTCCTCTTGTACTTAAGTCGGCATTGTGCCTTTTGTATTAAATTCGGATGCAATTTCTGTGTTTCATCGTCAATAAGAAGGTCCAAGGGATACAGTAAACCTGAAGTGAAGCATCGGAATCTAAAACTGGACTCAAAGGACAGGTTCAAATCATAGAAAGTTAGAGTGTCAGTCCACTTGTACTTAAGTCGGCATTGCGCCTTTTGTATTAAATTCGGATGCAATATCTGTGTTTCAACGACAACAAGAATGTCCAAGGGATACAGTAAACCTGAAGTGAAGCATCGGAATCTAAAACTGGACTCAAAGGAGTGGATCAAATCATAGAAAGTTAGAGTCTCAGTCCTCTTGTATTTAACTCGGCATCGTGCCTTTTGTATTAAATTCGGATGCAATTTCTGTGTTTCCTCGTCAATAAGAATGTCCAAGGTATACTGTAAACCTGAAGTGAAGCTTCGGAATCTAAAACTGGACTCACAGGAAAGGTTCAAATCATAGAAAGTTATAGTGTTAGTCCTCCTGTACTTAAGTCAGAATTGTGCCTTTTGCAATAAATTCGGATTCAATTTCTGTGTTTCATCGTCGATAAGATGGTCCAAGGTATACAGTAAACTTGAAGTGAAGCATCGGAATCTAAAACTGGACTCACAGGAGAGGTTCAAATCATAGAAAGTTAGAGTGTCAGTCCTCTTGTACTTAAGTCGGCATTGTGCCTTTTGTATTAAATTCGGATGCAATATCGGTGTTTCATAGCCAATAAGAAGGTCCAAGGTATACAGTAAATCTGAAGTGAAGCATCGGAATCTAAAACTGGACTCACAGGTGAGGTTCAAAGCATAGAAAGTTAAATTGTCAGTCCACTTGTACTTAAGTCGGCATTGTACCTTTTGTATTAAATTCGGATGCAATTTCCTTGTTTCATCGTCAATAAGAAGGTCCAAGGTATACAGTAAACCTGAAGTGAAGCATCGGAATCTAAAACTCAACTCACAGGAGAGGTTCAAATCATAGAAACTTAGTGTGTCAGTCCTCTTGTACTTAAGTCGGCATTGTGCCTTTATATTAAATTCGGATGCAATTTCTGTGTTTCATCGCCAATAAGAAGGTCCATGGTATACAGTAAACTTGAAGTGAAGCATTGGAATCTAAAACTCAACTCACAGGAGAGGTTCAAATCATAGAAATTTAGAGGGTCAGTCCTCTTGCACCTATGTCGGCATTGTGCCTTTTGTATTAAATTCGGATGCAGTTTCTGTGTTTCATCGTCAATAAAAAGGTCCAAGGTATACAGTAAACCTAAAGTGAAGCATCGTAATCTAAAACTGGACTCACAGGAGAGGATTAAATCATAGAAAGTTAGAGTGTCAGTCCTCTTGTACTTAATTCGGCATTGTGCCCTTTGTATTAAATTCGGATGCAATTTCTGTGATTAATCGTCAATACGAAAGTCCAAGCGATACAGTAAACCTGAAGTGAAGCATCGGAATCTAAAACTGGACTCACAGGAGACGTTCAAATCATTGAAAGTTAGAGTGTCACTCCTCTTGTACATAAGTCGGCATTGTGCCTTTTGTATTAAATTCAGATGCAATTTCTGTGTTTCATCGTCAATAAGAAGGTCCAAGGGATACATTAAACCTGAAGTGAAGCATCGGAATCTAAAAGTGGACTCACAGGAGACGTTGAAAACATAGAAAGTTATAGTGTCAGTCCCCTTGTACTTGAGTCAGCATTGTGCATTTTGTATTGAATTCGGTTGCAATTTTTTGGTTCATCGTCAATAAGAAGGTCCTAGGGATACAGTAAACCCGAAGTGAAGCATCGGAATTTAAAACTGGACTCACAGGAGAGGTTCAAATCATAGAAAGTGTCAGTCCTCTTGTACTTAAGTCGTCATTGTGCCTATTGTTTTAAATTCGGATGCAATTTCTGTGCTTCATCATCAATAAGAAGGATCAAGGTATACAGTAAACCTGAAGTGAAGCTTCACAATCTAAAACTGGACTCACAGGAGAGGTTTAAATCATAGAAAGTAAGAGTGTCAGTCCTCTTGTTCTTAAGTCGGCACTGTGCTTTTTGTTTTAAATTCGGATGCGATTTCTGTGTTTCATCGTCAATATGAAGGTCCAAGGTATACAGTAAACCTAAAGTGAAGCATCGGAATCTAATACTCAAGTCACAGGATTGGTTCAAATCATAGAAAGTTAGAGTGCCAGTCCTCTTGTACTTAAGTCGGCATTGTGCCTTTTGTATTAAATCCCGATGCAATTTCTGTGTTTCATCGTCAATAAGAAGGTCGAAGTTTTACAGTAAACATGAAGTAAAGCATCGGAATCGAAAACTGGACTCACAGGAGAGTTTTAAATCATAGAATGTTAGAGTGTCAGTCCGCTTGTACTTAAGTCGGCATTGTGCCTTTTGTATTAAATTCGCATGCAATTTCTGTGTTTCATCATCAATAAGAAGGTCCAAGGTATACAGTAAACCTGAAGTGAAGCATCAGAAACTGAAACTGGGCTTACAGGAGAGGTTTGAATCATAGAAAGTTAGAGTGTCAGTACTCTTGTACTTTCGTCGGCATTGTGCCTATTGTACTAAATTCGGATGCAATTTCTGCGTTTCATCGTCAATAAGAAGATCCAAGGTATAAAGTAAACCTGAAGTGAAGCATCGGAATCTAAAAGTGAACTCACACGAGAGGTTTGAATCATAGAAAGTTAGAGTGTCAGTCCTCTTGTACTTAAGTCGGCGTTGTGCCTATTGTATTAAATTCGGATGCGATTTTTGTGCTTCATCGTCAATAAGAAGGTCCAAGGGATACAGTAAACCTGAGGTGAAGCATCGGAATCTAAAACTCAACTCACAGGAGAGGTTCATATCATAGAAAGTTAGAGTGTGAGTCCTCTTGTACGTAAGTCGGCATTGTGCCCTTTGTATTAAACTCGGATGCAATTTCTGTGTTTAATCGTCAATAAGAAGGTCCAAGGTATACAGTAAGCCCGAAGTGAAGCATCGGAATCTAAAACTCAACTCACAAGAGAGGTTTAAATCATAGAAAGTTAGGGTGTCAGTCTTCTTGTACTTAAGTCGGCATTGTGCCTTTTGTATTAAATTCGGATGCAATTTCTGTGTTTCATCGCCAATAAGAAGGTCCAAGGTATACAGAAAACCTGAAGTGAAGCATCGGAATCTAAAAGTGAACTCACACGAGAGGTTTAAATCATAGAAAGTTAGAGTGTCAGTCCTCTTGTACTTAAGTCGGCATTGTGCCTTTTGTATTAAATTCAGTTGCAATTTCTGTGTTTCATCGTCAATAAGAAGGTCCAAGGTATACAGTAAACCTGAAGTGAAGCATCGGAGTCTAAAACTCAACTCACAGGAGAGGTTTAAATCATAGAAAGTTAGAGTGTCAGTCCGCTCGTACTTAAGACGACATTGTGCCCTTTGTATTAAATTCGGATGCAATTTTTGTGCTTCATCGTCAATAAGAAGGTCCAAGGGATACAGAAAGCCTGAAGTGAAGCATCGGAGTCTAAAACTGGACTCACAGGAGAGGTTTAAATCATAGAAAGTTACAGTGTCAGTCCTCTTGTACTTAAGTCGGCATTGTGCCTTTTGTATTAAATTCGGATGCAATTTCTGTGTATCATCGTCAATAAGAAGGTCCAAGGTATACAGTAAACCTGAAGTGGAGCATCGGAATCTAAAACTCAACTCACAGGAGAGCCTCAAATCAAAGGAAGTGTGTCAGTCCTCTTGTACTTAAGTCGGTATTGTGCATTTTGTTATAAAGTCGGATGCAATTTCAGTGCTTCATCGTCAATAAGAAGGGCCAAGGTATACAGCAAACCTGAAGTGAAGCATCGGAATCTCAAACTGGACTTACCGGAGAGGTTTAAATCATAGGTAGTTAGAGAGTCAGTCCTCTTGTACTTAAGTCGGCATTGTCCCTTTTGTATTAAATTCGTATGCAATTTCTGTGTTTCATTGTCAATAAGATGGTCAGAGGTATACAGTAAAACTGAATTGAAGCATCGGAATCTAAAACTGGACTCATAGGAGAGTTTTAAATCATAGGAAGTTAGAGTGTCAGTCCTCTTGTACTTAAGTCGGCATTGTGTTTTTCGTATTAAATTCGGATGCAATTTCTGTGTTTCATCGTCAATAAGAAGGTCCAAGGTATACAGTAAACCTGAAGTGCAGCATCGGAATCTAAAACTCAACTCACAGGAGAGATTCAAATCATAGAAAGTTAGAGTGTCAGTCCTCTTGTACTTAGGTCGGCATTGTGCCTTTTGTATTAAATTCGGATACAATTTCTGTGTTTCATAGTCAATAAGAAGGTCCAAGGTATACACTAAACCTGAAGTGAAGCATCGGAATCTAAAAGTGGACTCACAGGAGAGGTTTAAATCATAGAAAGTTAGAGTGTCAGTCCTCTTGTACTTAAGTCGGCATTGTGCCTTTTGTATTAAATTCGGATGCAATATCTGTGCTTCATCGTCA
The DNA here is from genome assembly GCF_021461395.2 of Schistocerca americana. Lineage (NCBI taxonomy): Eukaryota > Metazoa > Arthropoda > Insecta > Orthoptera > Acrididae > Schistocerca > Schistocerca americana. The sequence continues at coordinate 52,958,547 of NC_060119.1, read as the reverse complement.
ATAAGAAGGTCCAGGGTATACAGTAAACCTGAAGTGAAACATCGGAATCTATAACTGGACTCACAGGAAAGGTTCAAATCATAGAAAGTTAGCGTATCAGTCCTCTTGTACTTAAGTCGGCATTGTGCCTTTTGTATTAAATTCGGATGCAATTTCTGTGTTTCATCGTCAATACGAAAGTCCAAGGGATACACTAAACCTGAAGTGAAGCACCGGAATCTAAAACTGGTCTCACAGGAGACGTTCAAATCATAGAAGGCTATCGTGTCAGTCCACTTGTACTTCAGTCGGCATTGTGCATTTTGTATTGAATTCGGATTCAATTTTTGTGTTTCATCGTCAATAAGAAGGTCCAGGGGATACAGTAAATCTGAAGTGAAGCATCGGAATTTAAAACTGGACTCACTGGACAGGTTCAAATCATAGAAAGTTAGAGTGTCAGTCCCCTTGTACTTAAGTCGGCATTGTGCCTTTTGTATTAAATTCGGATGCAATTTCTGTGTTTGAATCGACAATACGAAGGTCCAAGGAATACAATAAATCTGAAGTGAAGCATCGGAATCTAAAACTGGACTCACAGGAGACGGTCAAATCATAGATAATTACAGTGTCAGTCCTCTTGTACTTAAGTCGGCATTGTGCCTTTTGTGTTAAATTCGGATGCACTTTCGGTGTTTCATCGTCAATAAGAAAGTCCAAGGTATACAGTAAACCTGAAGTGAAGCATCGGAAACTAAAACTGGACTCACAGGAGAGGTTTAAATCATAGAAAGTTAGAACGTCAGTCCTCTTGCATTTAAGTCGGCTTTGTGCCTTTTGTATTAAATTCGGATGCAATATCTGTGCTTCATCGTCAATAAGAAGGTACAGGGTATACAGTATACCTGAAGTGAAACATCGGAATCTAAAACTGGACTCACAGGAAGGGTTCAAATCATAGAAAGTTAGAGTATCAGTCCTCTTCTACTTAAGTCGGCATTGTGCCTTTTGTATTAAATTCGGATGCAATTTTAGTGCTTAATCGTCAATAAGAATGTTCACGGGATACAGTAAGCCTGAAGTGTAGCAACGGAGTCTAAAACTGGACTCACAGGAGAGGTTTAAATCATAGAAAGTTACAGTGTCAGTCCTCTTGTACTTAAGTCGGCATTGTGCCTTTTGTATTAAATTCTGACGCAATTTCTGTGTATCATCGTCTATAAGAAGGTCCAAGGTATACAGTAAACCTGAAGTGAAGTATCGGAATCTAAAACTCAACTCACAGGAGAGCCTCAAATCAAAGAAAGTGTGTCAGTCCTCTTGTACTTAGGTCGGTATTATGCATTTTGGATTACATTCGGATGCACATTCTGTTTTTTATCGTCAATAAGAAGATCCAAGGTATACAGCAAACCTGAAGTGAAGCATCGGAATCTAAAACTGGACTCACAGGAGAGTTTTAAATCATAGGAAGTTAGAGTGTCAGTCCTCTTGTACGTAAGTCGGCATTGTGATTTTCGTATTAAATTCGGATGCAATTTTTGTGTTTCATCGTCAATAAGAAGATCCAAGGTATAAAGTAAACCTGAAGTGAAGCATCGGAATCTAAAAGTGAACTCACACGAGGGGTTTGAAACATAGAAAGTTAGAGTGTCAGTCCTCTTGTACTTAAGTCGGCATTGTGCCTATTGTATTAAATTCGGATGCGATTTTTGTGCTTCATCGTCAATAAGAAGGTCTAAGGGATACAGTTAACCTGAGGTGAAGCATCGGAATCTAAAACTCAACTCACAGGAGAGGTTCAAATCATTGAAAGTTAGAGTGTGAGTCCTCTTGTACGTAAGTCGGCATTGTGCCTTTTGTATTAAACTCGGATGCAATTTCTGTGTTTAATCGTCAATATGAAGGTCCAAGGTATACAGTAAGCCCGAAGTGAAGCATCGGAATCTAAAACTCAACTCACAAGAGAGGTTTAAATCATAGAAAGTTAGGGTGTCAGTCTTCTTGTACTTAAGTCTGCATTGTGCCTTTTGTATTAAATTCGGATGCAATTTCTGTGTTTCATCGCCACTAAGAAGGTCCAATGTATACAGAAAACCTGAAGTGAAGCATTGGAATCTAAAAGTGAACTCACACGAGAGGTTTAAATCATAGAAAGTTAGAGTGTCAGTCCTCTTTTACTTAAGTCGGCATTGTGCCTTTTGTATTAAATTCAGTTGCAATTTCTGTGTTTCATCGTCAATAAGAAGGTCCAAGGTATACAGTAAACCTGAAGTGAAGCATCGGAGTCTAAAACTCAACTCACAGGAGAGGTTTAAATCATAGAAAGTTAGAGTGTCAGTCCTCTCCTACTTAAGACGACATTGTGCCCTTTGTATTAAATTCGGATGCAATTTTTGTGCTTCATCGTCAATAAGAAGGTCCAAGGGATACAGTAAGCCTGAAGTGAAGCATGGGAGTCTAAAACTGGACTCACAGGAGAGGTTTAAATCATAGAAAATTACAGTGTCAGTCCTCTTGTACTTAAGTCGGCATTGTGCCTTTTGTATTAAATTCGGATGCAATTTCTGTGTATCATCGTCAATAAGAAGGTCCAAGGTATACAGTAAACCTGAAGTGGAGCATCGGAATCTAAAACCCAACTCACAGGAGAGCCTCAAATCAAAGGAAGTGTGTCAGTCCTCTTGTACTTAAGTCGGTATTGTGCATTTTGTTTTAAATTCGGATGCAATTTCTGTGCTTCATCGTCAATAAGAAGGTCCAAGGTATTCAGCAAACCTGAAGTGAAGCATCGGAATCTCAAACTGGACTTACCGGAGAGGTTTAAATCATAGGCAGTTAGAGAGTCAGTCCTCTTGTACTAAGTCGGCATTGTCCCTTTTGTATCAAATTCGTAAGCAATTTCTGTGTTTCATTGTCAATAAGATGGTCAGAGGTATACAGTAAAACTGAATTGAAGCATCGGAATCTAAAACTGGACTAATAGGAGAGTTTTAAATCATAGGAAGTTAGTGTGTCAGTCCTCTTGTACTTAAGTCGGCAATGTGTTTTTCGTAATTATTCGGACGCAATTTTTGTGTTTCATCGTCAATAAGAAGGTCCAAGGTATACAGTAAACCTGAAGTGCAGCATCGGAATCTAAAACTCAACTCACAGGAGAGATTCAAATCATAGAAAGTTAGAGTGTCAGTCCTCTTGTACTTAGGTCGGCATTGTGCCTTTTGTATTAAATTCGGATGCAATTTCTGTGTTTCATAGTCAATAAGAAGGTCCAAGGTATACACTAAACCTGTAGTGAAGCATCGGAATCTAAAAGTGGACTCACAGGAGAGGTTTAAATCATAGAAAGTTAGAGTGTCAGTCCTCTTGTACTTAAGTCGGCATTGTGCCTTTTGTATTAAATTCTGATGCAATATCTGTGCTTCATCGTCAATAAGAAGGTCCAGGGTATACAGTAAACCTGAAGTGAAACATCGGAATCTAAAACTGGACTCGCAGGAAAGGTTCAAATCATAGAAAGTTAGAGTGTCAGTCCTCTTGTACTTAAGGCGGCATTGTGCCTTTTGTATTAAATTCGGATGCAATTTCTGTGTTTCATCGTCAATACGAAAGTCCAAGGGATACAGTAAACCTGAAGTGAAGCACCAGAATGTAAAACTGGACTCACAGAAGACGTTCAAATCATTGAAAGTTAGAGTGTCACTCCTCTTGTACATAAGTCGGTATTGTGCCTTTTTATTAAATTCAGATGCAATTTCTGTGTTTCATTGTCAATAAGAAGGTTTAAGGGGTACAGGAAACCTGAAAGAAGCATCGGAATCTAAAACTGGACTCACAGGAAAGACGTTCAAATCATAAAAGGCTATAGTGTCAGTCCTCTTGTACTTGAGTCGGCGTTGTGCATTTTGTACTGAATTCGGATTCAATTTTTGTGTTTCATCGTCAATAAGAAGGTCCAGGGGATACAGTAAATCTGAAGTGAAGCAACGGAATTTAAACTGGACTCACAGGAGAGGTCCAAATCATAGAAAGTTAGGGTGACAGTCCTCTTGTACTTAAGTCGGCATTGTGCCTTTTGTATTAAATTCGGATGCAATTTCTGTGCTTCATCGTCATTAAGAAGGTCCAGGGTATACAGTAAACCTGAAGTGAAACATCGGAATCTAAAACTGGACTCACAGAAGAAGTTCAAATAATAGAAAGTTAGAGTGTCAGTCCTCTTTTGGACTTAAGTCGGCATTGTGCCTTTTGTATTGAATTCGGATGCAATTTCTGTGGTTCATCGTCAATAAGAAGGTCCAAGGGATACAGTAAACCAGAAGTGAAGCATCGGAAACTAAAACTCGGCTCATAGGAGAGGTTCAAATCATAGAAAGATAGAGTGTCAGTCCCCTTGTACTAAAGGTCGGCATTGTGCCTTTTGTATTAAATTCGGATGCAATTTCTGTGTTTGAATCGACAATACGAAGGTCCAAGGAATACAGTAAATCTGAAGTGAAGCATCGGAATCTAAAACTGGACTCACAGGAGACGGTCAAATCATAGATAATTACAGCGTCAGCCCTCTTGTACTTAAGTCGGCATTGTGCCTTTTGTATTAAATTCGGATGCACTTACTGTGTTTCATCGTCAATAAGAAAGTCCAAGGTATACAGTAAACCTGAAGTGAAGCATCTGAAACTAAAACTGGACTCACAGGAGAGGTTTAAATCATAGAAAGTTAGAACGTCAGTCCTCTTGCACCTAAGTCGGCATTGTGCCTTTTGTATTAAATTCAGATGCAATTTCTGTGTTTCATCGTCAATAAGGAGGTCCAAGGTATACAGTGAACCTGAAGTGAAGCATCGGAGTCTAAAACTCAACTCACAGGAGAGGTTTAAATCATAGAAAGTTAGAGTGTCACTCCTCTTGTACTTAAGACGACATTGTGCCTTTTGTATTAAATTCGGATGTAATTTTAGTGCTTAATCGTCAATAAGAAGGTCCAAGGGATACAGTAAGCCTGAAGTGAAGCAACGGAGGCTAAAACTGGACTCACAGGAGAGGTTTAAATCATAGAAAGTTACAGTGTCAGTCCTCTTGTACTTAAGTCGGCATTGTGCCTTTTGTATTAAATTCAGACGCAATTTCTGTGTATCATCGTCAATAAGAAGGTCCAAGGTATACAGTAAACCTGAAGTGAAGTATCGGAATCTAAAACTCAACTCACAGGAGAGCCGCAAATCAAAGAAAGTGTGTCAGTCCTCTTGTACTTAAGTCATTATTGTGCATTTTGGATTAAATTCGGATGCAAATTCTGTTTTTCATCGTCAATAAGAAGATCCAAGGTATACAGCAAACCTGAAGTGAAGCATCGGAATCTAAAACTGGACTCACCGGAGAGGTTTAAATCATAGAAAGTTAGAGAGTCAGTCCTCTTGAACTTAAGTCGGCATTGCGGCTTTTGTATTAAATTCGGATGCAATTTCTGTGTTTCATTGTCAATAAGATGGTCAGAGGTATACAGTAAAACTGAAGTGAAGCAACGAAATCTAAAACTGGACTCACAGGAGAGTTTTAAATCATAGGAAGTTAGAGTGTCAGTCCTCTTGTACGTAAGTCGGCATTGTGTTTTTCGTATTAAATTCGGATGCAATTTCTGTGTTTCATCGTCAATAAGAAGGTCCAAGGTATACAGTAAACCTGAAACGCAGCATGGGAGTCTAAAACTCATCTCACAGGAGAGATTCAAATCATAGAAAGTTATAGTGTCAGTCCTCTTCTACTTAGGTCGGCATTGTGCCTTTTGTATTAAATTTGGATGCAATTTCTGTGTTTCATAGTCAATAAGAAGGTCCAAGGGATATAGTAAACCTAAAGTGAAGCATCGGAAACTAAAACTGGGCTCACTGGAGAGGTTCAAATCATAGAAATATAGAGTATCAGTCCTCTTGTACTTAAGTCGGCATTGTGCCTTTTGTATTAAATTCGGATGCATATTCTGTGTTTTAATCGTCAATACGAAGGTCCAAGGAATACAGTAAATCTGAAGTGAAGCATCGGAATCTAAGACTGGACTCAAAGGAGAGGTTTAAATCATACAAAGTTAGAGTGTCAGTCCTCTTGTACTGAAGTCGGCATTGTGCCTTTTGTATTAAATTGGGATGCAATTTCTGTGCTTCATCGTCAATAAGAAGGTCCAGGGTATACAGTAAACCTGAAGTGAAACATCGGAATCTAAAACTGGACTCACAGGAGAGGTTCAAATCATAGAAAGTTAGAGTGTCAGTCCTCTTGTACTTAAGTCGGCATTGTGCCTTTTGTATTTAATTCGGAAGCAATATCTGTGTTTCATCGTCAATAAGAAGGTCCAAGGGATATAGTAAACCTAAAGTGAAGCATCGGAAACTTAAACTGGGCTCACAGGAGAGGTTCAAATCATAGAAATATAGAGTATCAGTCCTCTTGTACTTAAGTCGGCATTGTGCCTTTTGTATTAAATTCGGATGCATATTCTGTGTTTTAATCGTCAATACGAAGGTCCAAGGAATACAGTAAATCTGAAGTGAAGCTTCGGAATCTAAGACTGGACTCACAGGAGACGGTCAAATCAATGATAATTACAGTGTCAGTCCTCTTGTACTTAAGTCGGCATTGTGCCTTTTGTATTAAATTCGGATGCACTTTCTGTGTTTCATCGTCAATAAGAAAGTCCCAGGGATACAGTAAACCTGAGGTGAAGCATCGGAATCTAAAACTGGACTCACAGGTGACATTCAAATCATAGAAAGTTATAGTGTCAGTCCTCTTGTATTTGAGTCGGCATTGTGCGTTTTGTATTAATTTCGGAAGCAATTTCTGTGTGTCATCGTCAATAAGAAGGACTAAGGGATACAGTAAACCTGAAGTGAAGCATCGGAATCTAAAACTGGACTCACAGCAGAGGCTCAAATCATAGAAGGTTAAAGTGTCAGTCCACTTGTACTTAAGTCGGCATTGTGCCTTTTGTTTTAAATTCGGAAGCAATTTCTGTGTTTCATCGTCAATAACAAGGTCCAAGGTATACAGTAAACCTGAAGTGAAGCATCGGAAACTAACACTCAACTCACAGGATTGGTTCATATCATAGAAAGTTACAGTGTCAGTCCTCTTGTACTTAAGTCGGCATTGTGCATTTTGTATTAAATTTGGATGCAATTTCTGTGTTTCATCGTCAATACGAAGGTCCAAGGTATACAGTAAACCTGAAGTGAGAGCATCCGAATCTAAAACTGGACTCACAAGATAGGTTTCAATCATAGAAAGTTAGAGTGTCAGTCCTCTTGTACTTAAGTCGGCATTGTGCCTTTTGTATTAAATCCCGATGCAATTTCTGTGTTTCATCATCAATAAGAAGGTCCAAGGTATACAGTAAACCTGAAGTGAAGCATCGGAATCTAACACTCAACTCAGAGAATTGGTTCAAATCATAGAAAGTAAGAGTGTCAGTCCTCTTGTACTTAAGTCGGCATTGTGCCTTTTGTATTACATTCGGATGCAATTTCTGTGTTTCATCGTCAATACGAAAGTCCAAGGTATACAGTAAACCTGAAGTGAAGCATCGGAATCTAAAACTGGACTCACAGGAGAGGTTTAAATCATAGAAAGTTAGAGAGTCAGTCTTCTTGTACTTATGTCGGCATTGTGCCTAATGTATTAAATTCGGATGCAATTTCTGTGTTTCATCGTCAATAACAAGGTCAAAGGGATACAGTAAACCTGAAGTGAATCATCGGAATCTAAAACAGGACTCACAGGAGAGGTTTAAATCATAGAAAGTAAGAGTGTCAGTCTTCTTGTACTTAAGTCGGCATTGTGCCTATTGTATTAAATTCGGATGCAATTTCTGTGTTTCATCATCAATAACAAGGTCCAAGGTATACAGTAAACCTGAAGTTAGGCTTCGGAATCTAAAACTGGACTCACAGGAGAGGTTTAAATCATAGGTAGTCAGAGTGTCAGTCCTCTTGTACTTCAGTCGGCATTGCGCATTTTGTATTAAATTCGGATGCAATTTCTGTGTTTCATCGTCAATAAGAAGGTCCAAGGTATACAGTAAACCTGAAGTGCAGCATCGGAATCCAAATCTCAACTCACAGGAGAGGTTTAAATCATAGAAAGTTAGAGTGTCAGTCCTCTTCTACTTAAGATGACATTGTGCCTTTTGTACTAAATTCGGATGCAATTTTTGTCCTTCATCATGAATAAGAAGGTCCAAGGGATACAGTAAACCTGAAGAGAAGCATCGGAATCTAAAACTGGACTCACCGGGGAGGTTTAAATCATAGAAAGTTAGAGAGTCAGTCCTCTTGTACTTAAGTCGGCATTGTGCCTTTGGTATTGAATTCGGATGCAATTTCTGTGTTTCATTATCAATAAGATGTTCAGAGGTATACAGTAAAACTGAAGTGAAGCATCGGAATCTAAAACTGGACTCACAGGAGAGTTTTAAATTATAGGAAGTTAGATTGTCAGCCCTCTTGTACTTAAGTGGGCATTGTGTTTTTCGTATTAAATTCGGATGCAATTTCTGTGTTTCATCGTCAATAAGAATGTCCAAGGTATACAGTAAACCTGAAGTGCAGCATTGGAATCTAAAACTGGACTCACAGGAGAGGTTTAAATCATAGAAAGTTAGAGTGTCAGTCTTCTTGTACTTATGTCGGCATTGTGCCTATTGTATTAAATTCGGATGCAATTTCTGTGTTTCATCGTCAATAACAAGGTTAAAGGGATACAGTAAACCTGAAGTGAATCATCGGAATCTAAAACTGGACTCACAGGAGAGGTTTAAATCATAGAAAGTTAGAGTGTCAGTCCTCTTGTACTTAGGTCGGCATTGTGCCTTTTGTATCAAATTCGGATGCAATTTCTGTGTTTCATAGTCAATAAGAAGGTCCAAGGTATACACTAAACCTGAACTGAAGCATCGGAATCGAAAACTGGACTCACAGGAGAGGTTTAAATCTTAGAAAGTTAGAGTGTCAGTCCACTTGGAGTTAAGTCGGCATTGTGCCTTTTGTATTAAATTGGGATGGAGTTTCTGTGCTTCATCGTCAATAAGAAGGTCCAGGGTATACAGTAAACCTGAAGTGAAACATCGGAATCTAAATCTGGACTCACAGGAGAGGTTCAAATCATAGAAAGTTAGAGTGTCAGTCCTCTTGTACTTAAGTCGGCATTGTGCCTTTTGTATTAAATTCGGATGCAATTTCTGTGTTTCATCGTCAATACGAAAGTCCAAGGGATACAGTAAACCTGAAGTGAAGCATCGGAATCTAAAACTGGACTCACAGGAGACGTTTACATCATTGAAAGTTAGAGTGTCAGTGCTCTTGTACTTAAGTCGGCATTATGCCTTTTGTATTAAATTCGGAAGCAATTTCTGTGTTTCATCGTCAATAAGAAGGTCCAAGGGATACAGTAAATCTGAAGTGAAGCATCGGAATCTAAGACTGGACTCACAGGAGACGGTCAAATCATAGACAAATACAGTGTCAGTCCTCTTGTACTTAAGTCGGCATTGTGCCTTTTGTATTAAATTCGGATGCACTTTCTGTGTTCCATCGTCAATAATACAGTCCAAGGGATACAGTAAACCTGAAGTGAAGCATCGGAATCTAAAACTGGACTCACAGGAGACGTTCTAATCATGGAAAGTTATAGTGTCAGTCCTCTTGTACTTGAGTCGGCATTGTGCATTTTGTATTAAATTCGGATGCAATTTCTGTGTTTCATCGTCAATAAGAAGGTCCAAGGTATACAGTAAAACTGAAGTGAAGCACCGGAATCTAAAACTGGACTCACAGGAGTGGTTCCAATCATAGAAAGTTGGAGTGTCAGACCTCTTGTACTTAAGCCGGCATTGTGCCTTTTGTATTAAATTCGGATGCAATTTCTGTGTGTCATCGTCAATAAGAAGGTCTAAGGGATACAGTAAACCTGAAGTGAAGCATCGGAATTTAAAACTGGAATCACAAAAGAGGTTCAAATCATAGAAAGTTAGAGTGTCAGTCCTCTTGTACTTAAGTCGGCATTGTGCCTTTTGTATTAAGTTCGGATGCAATTTCTGTAATTAATCGTCAATACGAAGGTCCAAGGTATACAGTAAACCTGAAGTGAAGCATCGGAATCTAAAACTGGACTCACAGGAGAGGTTTAGATCATAGAAAATTAGAGTGTCCGTCTTCTTGTACTTATGTCGGCATTGTGCCTATCGTATTAAATTCGGATGCAATTTCTGTGTTTCATCGTCAATAACAAGGTCATAGGGATACAGTAAACCTGAAGTGAATCATCAGAATCTAAAACTGGACTCACAGGAGAGGTTTAAATCATAGAAAGTTAGAGTGTCAATCTTCTTGTACTTAAGTCGGCATTGTGAATATTGTATTAAATTCGGATGCAATTTCTGTGTTTCATCGTCAATAACAAGGTCCAAGGTATACAGTAAACCTGAAGTGAAGCTTCGGAATCTAAAACTGGACTCACAGGAGAGGTTTAAATCATAGGTAGTCAGAGTGTCAGTCCTCTTGTACGTAAGTCGGCATTGCGCATTTTGTATTAAATTCGGATGCAATATCTGTATTTCATAGCCAATTAGAAGGCCCAAGGTATACAGTAAACCTGAAGTGAAGCATCGGAATCTAAATCTGGACTCACAGGAGAGGTTCAAATCATAGAAAGTTAGATTGTCAGTCCACTTGTACGTAAGTCGGCATTGTGCCTTTTGTATTAAATCCGGATGCAATTTCTGTGTTTCATCGTCAATAAGAAGGTCCAAGGTATACAGTAAACCTGAAGTGAAGCATCGGAATCCAAATCTCAACTCACAGGAGAGGTTTAAATCATAGAAAGATAGAGTGTCAGTCCTCTTGTACTTAAGACGACATTGTGCCTTTTGTATTAAATTCGGATGCAATTTTTGTGCTTCATCGTCAATAAGAAGGTCCAAGGGATACAGTAAACCTGAAAAGAAGCATCGGAATCTAAAACTGGACTCACAGAAGAGGTTTAAATCATAGAAAGTTAGAGTGTCAGTCCTCTTTTACTTAAATCGGCATTGTGGCTTTTGTATTAAATTCGGATGCAATTTTTGTGCTTCATCGTCAATAAGAAGGTCCAAGGGATACAGTAAACCTGAAGAGAAGCATCGGAATCTAAAAGTGGACTCACGGGTGAGGTTTAAATTATAGAAAGTTAGAGTGTCAGTCCTCTTGTACTTAAGTCGGCATTGTGCCTTTTGTTTTAAATTCGGATGCAATTTCTGTGTTTCATCGCCAATAAGAAGGTCCAAGGTATACAGTAAACTTGAAGTGAAGCATTGGAATCTAAAACTCAACTCACAGGAGAGGTTCAAATCATAGAAATTTAGAGGGTCAGTCCTCTTGCACTTAAGTCGGCATTGTGCCTTTTGTATTACATTCGGATGCAATTTCTGTGTTTCATCGTCAATAAAAAGGTCCAAGGTATACAGTAAACCTAAAGTGAAGCATCGTAATCTGAAACTGGACTCACAGGAGAGGATTAAATCATAGAAAGTTAGAGAGTCAGTCCTCTTGTACTTAAGTCGGCATTGTGCCCTTTGTATTAAATTCGGATGCAATTTCTGTGTTTAATCGTCAGTTCGTAAGTCCAAGGTATACAGTAAACCTGAAGTGAAGCATCGGAATCTAAAACTGGACTCACAGGAGACGTTCAAATCATTGATAGTTAGAGTGTCACTCTTCTTGTACATAAGTCGGCATTGTGCCTTTTGTATTAAATTCAGATGCAATTTCTGTGTTTCATCGTCAATAAGAAGGTCCAAGGGATACAGTAAACCTGAAGTGAAGCATCGGAATCTAAAACTGGACTCACAGGATACGTTCAAATCATAGAAAGTTATAGTGTCAGTCCTCTTGTACTTAAGTCGGCATTGTGCCTTTTGTTTTAAATTCGCATGCAATTTCTGTGTTTCATCATCAATAAGAAGGTCCAAGGTATACAGTATACCTGAAGTGAAGCATCGGAATCTAACACTCAACTCACAGAATTGGTTCAAATCGTAGAAAGTAAGAGTGTCAGTCCTCTTGTACATAAGTCGGCATTGTGCTATTTGTATTAAATTCGGATGCAATTTCTGTGTTTCATCGTTAATACGATGGTCCAAGGTATACAGTAAACCTGAAGTGAAGCATCAGAAACTAAAACTGAAGTGCAGCATCGGAATCTAAAACTGGACTCACAGGAGAGGTTTGAATCATAGAAAGTTAGAGTGTCAGTCCTCTTGTACTTTAGTCGGCATTGTGCCTATTGTATTAAATTTGGATGCAATTTCTGTGTAAAACTGATGTGAAGCATCGGAATCTAAAACTGGACTCACAGGAGAGTTTTAAATCATAGGAAGTTAGATTGTCAGCCCTCTTGTACTTAAGGCGGCATTGTGTTTTTCGTATTAAATTCGGATGCAATTTCTGTGTTTCATCGTCAATAAGAATGTCCAAGGTATACAGTAAACCTGAAGTGCAGCATCGGAATCTAAAACTGGACTCACAGGTGAGGTTTAAATCATAGAATGTTAGACTGTCAGTCTTCTTGTACTTATGTCGGCATTGTGCCTATTGTATTAAATTCGGATGCAATTTCTGTGTTTCATCGTCAATAACATGGTCAAAGGGATACAGTAAACCTGAAGTGAATCATCGGAATCTAAAACTGGACTCACAGGAGAGGTTTAAATCATAGAATGTTAGAGTGTCAGTCCTCTTGTACTTAGGTCGGCATTGTGCCTTTTGTATCAAATTCGGATGCAATTTCTGTGTTTCATAGTCAATAAGAAGGTCCAAGGTATACACTAAACCTGAACTGAAGCATCGGAATCGAAAACGGGACTCACAGGAGAGGTTTAAATCTTAGAAAGTTAGAGTGTCAGTCCTCAAGTAGTTAAGTCGGCATTGTGCCTTTTGTATTAAATTGGGATGGAGTTTCTGTGCTTCATCGTCAATAAGAAGGTCCAGGGTATACAGTAAACCTGAAGTGAAACATCGGAATCTAAATATGGACTCACAGGAGAGGTTCAAATCATAGAAAGTTAGAGTGTCAGTCCTCTTGTACTTAAGTCGGCATTGTGCCTTTTGTATTAAATTCGGATGCAATTTCTGGGTTTCATCGTCAATACGAAGGTCCAAGGGATACAATAAACCTGAAGTGAAGCATCGGAATCTAAAACTGGACTCACAGGATACGTTCAAATCATAGAAAGTTATAGTGTCAGTCCTCTTGTACTTAAGTCGGCATTGTGCCTTTTGTTTTAAATTCGTATGCAATTTCTGTGTTTCATCATCAATAAGAAGGTCCAAGGTATACAGTATAGCTGAAGTGAAGCATCGGAATCTAACACTCAACTCACAGAATTGGTTCAAATCGTAGAAAGTAAGAGTGTCAGTCCTCTTGTACATAAGTCGGCATTGTGCTATTTGTATTAAATTCGGATGCAATTTCTGTGTTTCAATGTTAATACGATGGTCCAAGGTATACAGTAAACCTGAAGTGAAGCATCAGAAACTAAAACTGAAGTGCAGCATCGGAATCTAAAACTGGACTCACAGGAGAGGTTTGAATCATAGAAAGTTAGAGTGTCAGTCCTCTTGTACTTTAGTCGGCATTGTGCCTATTGTATTAAATTTGGATGCAATTTCTGTGTAAAACTGATGTGAAGCATCGGAATCTAAAACTGGACTCACAGGAGAGTTTTAAATCATAGGAAGTTAGATTGTCAGCCCTCTTGTACTTAAGGCGGCATTGTGTTTTTCGTATTAAATTCGGATGCAATTTCTGTGTTTCATCGTCAATAAGAATGTCCAAAGTATACAGTAAACCTGAAGTGCAGCATCGGAATCTAAAACTGGACTCACAGGTGAGGTTTAAATCATAGAAAGTTAGAGTGTCAGTCTTCTTGTACTTATGTCGGCATTGTGCCTATTGTATTAAATTCGGATGCAATTTCTGTGTTTCATCGTCAATAACATGGTCAAAGGGATACAGTAAACCTGAAGTGAATCATCGGAATCTAAAACTGGACTCACAGGAGAGGTTTAAATCATAGAAAGTTAGAGTGTCAGTCCTCTTGTACTTAGGTCGGCATTGTGCCTTTTGTATCAAATTCGGATGCAATTTCTGTGTTTCATAGTCAATAAGAAGGTCCAAGGTATACACTAAACCTGAACTGAAGCATCGGAATCGAAAACGGGACTCACAGGAGAGGTTTAAATCTTAGAAAGTCAGAGTGTCAGTCCTCTTGTAGTTAAGTCGGCATTGTGCCTTTTGTATTAAATTGGGATGGAGTTTCTGTGCTTCATCGTCAATAAGAAGGTCCAGGGTATACAGTAAACCTGAAGTGAAACATCGGAATCTAAATCTGGACTCACAGGAGAGGTTCAAATCATAGAAAGTTAGAGTGTCAGTCCTCTTGTACTTAAGTCGGCATTGTGCCTTTTGTATTAAATTCGGATGCAATTTCTGTGTTTCATCGTCAATACGAAGGTCCAAGGGATACAATAAACCTGAAGTGAAGCATCGGAATCTAAAACTGGACTCACAGGAGACGTTTACATCATTGAAAGTTAGAGTGTCACTCCTCTTGTACATAAGTCGGCATTGTACCTTTTGTATTAAATTCAGATGCAATTTCTGTGTTTCATCGTCAATAAGAAGGTCCAAGGGGTACAGTAAACCTGAAGTGAAGCATCGGAATCTAAAACTGGACTCACAGGAGACGTTCAAATCATAGAAAGTTATAGTGTCAGTCCTCTTGTACTTGATTCGTCATTGTGCATTTTGTATTGAATTCGAATGCAATTTTTGTGTTTCATCGTCAATAAGAAGGTCCAAGGGACACAGTAAACCTGAAGTGAAGCATCGGAATTTAAAACTGGACTCACAAGAGAGGTTCAAATCATAGAAAGTTAGAGTGTCAGTCCTCTTGTACTTAAGTCGGCATTGTGCCTTTTGTATTAAATTCGGAAGCAATTTCTGTGTTTCATCGTCAATAAGAAGGTCCAAGGGATACAGTAAACCTAAAGTGAAGCATCGGAAACTAAAACTGGGCTCACAGGAGAGGTTCAAATCATAGAAAGATATAGTATCAGTCCTCTTGTACTTAAGTCGGCATTGTGCCTTTTGTATTAAATTCGGATGCAAATTCTGTGTTTTAATCGTCAATACGAAGGTCCAAGGAATACAGTGAATATGAAGTGAAGCATCGGAATCTAAGACTGGACTCACAGGAGACGGTCAAATCATAGATAATTACAGTGTCAGTCCTCTTGTACTCAAGTCGTCATTGTGCCTTTTGTATTAAATTCGGATGCACTTTCTGTGTTCCATCGTCAATAAGACAGTCCAAGGGATACAGTAAACCTGAGGTGAAGCATCGGAATCTAAAACTGGACTCACAGGAGACGTTCAAATCATAGAAAGTTATAGTGTCAGTCCTCTTGTACTTGAGTCGGCATTGTGCATTTTGTATTAAATTCGGATGCAATTTCTGTGTTTCATCGTCAATAAGAAGGTCCAAGGTATACAGTAAAACTGAAGTGAAGCACCGGAATCTAAAACTGGACTCACAGGAGTGGTTCCAATCATAGAAAGTTGGAGTGTCAGACCTCTTGTACTTAAGCCGGCATTGTGCCTTTTGTATTAAATTCGGATGCAATTTCTGTGTGTCATCGTCAATAAGAAGGTCTAAGGGATACAGTAAACCTGAAGTGAAGCATCGGAATTTAAAACTGGACTCACAAAAGAGGTTCAAATCATAGAAAGATTGAGTGTCAGTCCTCTTGTACTTAAGTCGGCATTGTGCCTTTTGTATTAAGTGCGGATGCAATTTCTGTAATTCATCGTCAATACGAAGGTCCAAGGTATACAGTAAACCTGAAGTGAAGCATCGGAATCTAAAACTGGACTCACAGGAGAGGTTTAGATCATAGAAAGTTAGAGTGTCCGTCTTCTTGTACTTATGTCGGCATTGTGCCTATTGTATTAAATTCGGATGCAATTTCTGTGTTTCATCGTCAATAACAAGGTCCAAGGTATACAGTAAACCTGAAGTGAAGCTTCGGAATCTAAAACTGGACTCACAGGAGAGGTTTAAATCATAGGTAGTCAGAGTGTCAGTCCTCTTGTACTTAAGTCGGCATTGCGAATTTTGTATTAAATTCGGATGCTATATCTGTGTTTCATAGCCAATTAGAAGGTCCAAGGTATACAGTAAACCTGAAGTGAAGCATCGGAATCTAAATCTGGACTCACAGGAGAGGTTCAAATCCTAGAAAGTTAGATTGTCAGTCCACTTGTACGTAAGTCGGCATTGTGCCTTTTGTATTAAATTCGGATGCAATTTCTGTGTTTCATCGTCAATAAGAAGGTCCAAGGTATACAGTAAACCTGAAGTGAAGCATCGGAATCCAAATCTCAACTCACAGGAGAGGTTTAAATCATAGAAAGTTAGAGTGTCAGTCCTCTTCTACTTAAGACGACATTGTGCCCTTTGTATTAAATTCGGATGCAATTTTTGTGCTTCATCGTGAATAAGAAGGTCCAAGGGATACAGTAAACCTGAAAAGAAGCATCGGAATCTAAAACTGGACTCACAGGTGAGGTTTAAATCATAGAAAGTTAGAGTGTCAGTCCTCTTTTACTTAAATCGGCATTGTGGCTTTTGTATTAAATTCGGATGCAATTTTTGTGCTTCATCGTCAATAAGAAGGTCCAAGGGATACAGTAAACCTGAGGAGAAGCATCGGAATCTAAAAGTGGACTCACAGGTGAGGTTTAATTCATAGAAAGTTAGAGTGTCAGTCCTCTTGTACTTAAGTCGGCATTGTGCCTTTTGTTTTAAATTCGGATGCAATTTCTGTGTTTCATCGTCAATAAGAAGGTCCAAGGTATACAGTAAACCTGAAGTGAAGCATCGGAATCTAATCTCAACTCACAGGAGAGGTTCAAATCATAGAAAGTTAGAGTGTCAGACCTATTGTACTTAAGTCGGCATTGTGCCTTTTGTATTAAATTCGGATGCAATTTCTGTGTTTCATCGCCAATAAGAAGGTCCAAGGTATACAGTAAACTTGAAGTGAAGCATTGGAATCTAAAACTCAACTCACAGGAGAGGTTCAAATCATAGAAATTTAGAGGGTCAGTCCTCTTGCATTTAAGTCGGCATTGTGCCCTTTGTATTAAATTCGGATGCAATTTCTGTGTTTAATCGTCAGTACGAAAGTCCAAGGTATACAGTAAACCTGAAGTGAAGCATCGGAATCTAAAACTGGACTCACAGGAGACGTTCAAATCATTGAAAAGTAGAGTGTCACTCTTCTTGTACATGAGTCGGCATTGTGCCTTTTGTATTAAATTCAGATGCAATTTCTGTGTTTCATCGTCAATAAGAAGGTCCAAGGGATACAGTAAACCTGAAGTGAAGCATCGGAATCTAAAACTGGACTCACAGGAGACGTTCAAATCATAGAAAATTATAGTGTCAGTCCTCTTGTACTTAAGTCGGCATTGTGCCTTTTGTTTTAAATTCGGATGCAATTTCTGTGTTTCATCGTCAATATGAAGGTCCAAGATATACAGTAAACCTAAAGTGAAGCATCGGAATCTAACACTCAACTCACAGGATTGGTTCAAATCATAGAAAGTTAGAGTGCCAGTCCTCTTGTACTTAAGTCGGCATTGTGCCTTTTGTATTATATTTGGATGCAATTTCTATGTTTCATCGTCAATACGAAGGTCCAAGGTATACTGTAAACCTGAATTGAAGCATCCGAATCTGAAACTGGACTCTCAGGATAGGTTTCAATCATAGAAAGTTAGAGTGCCAGTCCTCTTCTACTTATGTCGGCATTGTGCCTTTTGTATTAAATCCCGATGCAATTTCTGTGTTTCATCCTCAATAAGATGGTCGAAGGTATACAGTAAACATGAAGTAAAGCATTGGAATCGAAAACTGGACTCACAGGAGAGTATTAAATCATAGAATGTTAGAGTGTCAGTCCGCTTGTACTTAAGTCGGCATTGTGCCTTTTGTATTAAATTCGCATGCAATTAATGTGTTTCATCATCAATAAGAAAGTCCAAGGTATACAGTATACCTGAAGTGAAGCATCGGAATCTAACACTCAACTCACAGAATTGGTTCAAATCGTAGAAAGTAGGAGTGTCAGTCCTCTTGTACTTAAGTCGGCATTGTGCTATTTGTATTAAATTCGGATGCAATTTCTGTGTTTCATCGTTAATACGAACGTCCAAGGTATACAGTAAACCTGAAGTGAAGCATCAGAAACTAAAACTGGACTCACAGGAGAGGTTTGAATCATAGAAAGTTAGAGTGTCAGTCCTCTTGTACTTAAGTCGGCAGTGTGCCTATTGTATTAAATTCGGATGCAATTTCTGTGTTTCATCGTCAATAAGAAGGTCCAGGGCATAAAGTAAACCTGAAGTGAAGCATCGGAATCTAAAAGTGAACTCACACGAGAGGTTTGAATCATAGAAAGTTAGGGTGTCAGTCTTCTTGTACTTAAGTCGGCATTGTGCCTTTTGTATTAAATTCGGATGCAATTTCTGTGTTTCATCGTCAATAAGAAGGTCCAGGGCATAAAGTAAACCTGAAGTGAAGCATCGGAATCTAAAAGTGAACTCACACGAGAGGTTTGAATCATAGAAAGTTAGGGTGTCAGTCTTCTTGTACTTAAGTCGGCATTGTGCCTTTTGTATTAAATTCGGATGCAATTTCTGTGTTTCATCGCCAATAAGAAGGTCCAAGGTATACAGTAAACCTGAAGTGAAGCATCGGAATCTAAAACTGGACTTACAGGAGAGGTTTAAATCATAGAAAGTTAGAACGTCTGTCCTCTTGCACCTAAGTCGGCATTGTGCCTTTTGTATTAAATTCAGATGCAATTTCTGTGTTTCATCGTCAATAAGAAGGTCCAAGGTATACAGTAAACCTGATGTGAAGCATCGGAGTCTAAAACTCAACTCACAGGAGAGGTTTAAATCATAGAAAGTTAAAGTGTCAGTCCCCTTGTACTTAAGACGACATTGTGCCTTTTGTATTAAATTCAGATGCAATTCTTGTGCTTCATCGTCAATAAGAAGGTCCAAGGGATACAGTAAGCCTGAAGTGAAGCATCGGAGTCTAAAACTGGACTCACAGGAGTGGTTTAAAACATAGAAAGTTACAGTGTCACTCCTCTTGTACTTAAGTCGGCATTGTGTTTTTCGTATTAAATTCGGATGCAATTTCTGTGTTTCATCGTCAATTAGAAGGTCCAAGGTATACAGTAAACCTGAAGTGCAGCATCGGAATCTAAAACTCAACTCACAAGAGAGATTCAAATCATAGAAAGTTAGAGTGTCAGCCCTCTTGTACTTAGGTCGGCATTGTGCCTATTGTATTACATTCGGATGCAATTTCTGTGTTTCATAGTCCATAAGAAGGTCCAAGGTATACACTAAACCTCACGTGAAGCATCGGAATCTAAAAGTGGACTCACAGGAGAGGTTTAAATCATAGAAAGTTAGAGTGTCAGTCCTCTTGTACTTAAGTCGGCATTGTGCCTTTTGTATCAAATTCGGATGCAATTTCTGTGTTTCATCGTCAATTCGAAAGTCCAAGGGATACAGTAAACCTGAAGTGAAGCATCGGAATCTAAAACTGGACTCACAGGAGACGTTCAAATCATAGAAAGTTATAGTGTCAGTCCTCTTGTACTTGAGTCGGCATTGTTCATTTTGTATTGAATTCGGATGCAATTTTTGTGTCATCGTCAATAAGAAGGTCCAAGGGATACAGTAAAGCTGAAGTGAAGCATCGGAATTTAGAACTGGACTCACAGGATTGGTTCAAATCATAGGAAGTTAGAGTCACAGTCCTATTGTACGTAAGTCGTCATTGTGCCTATTGTTTTAAATTCGGATGCAATTTCAGTGTTTCATCGTCAGTAAGAATGTCCAAGGCATACAGTAAACCTGAAGTGAAACATCGGAATCTAAAACTTGACTCACAGGAGAGGTTCAAATCATAGAAAGTTAGAGTGTCAGTCCTCTTGTACTTAAGTCGGCATTGTGCCTTTTGTATTAAATTCGGATGCGATTTCTGTGCTTCATCGTCATTAAGAAGGTCCAGGGTATACAGTAAACCTGAAGTGAAACATCGGAATCTAAAACTGCACTCACAGGTGATGTTCAAATAAAAGAAGTTAGAGTGTCAGTCCTCTATTGGACTTAAGTCGGCACTGTGCCTTATGTATTAAATTCGGATGCAAATTCTGTGGTTCATCGTCAATAAGAAGGTCCAAGGGATACAGTAAACCAGTAGTGAAGCATCAGAAACTAAAACTGGGCTCACAGGAAAGGTTCAAATCATAGAAAGATAGAGTGTCAGTCCCCTTGTACTTAAGTCGGCATTGTGCCTTTGGTATTCAATTCGGATGCAATTTCCGTGTTTCAATCGTCAATACGAAGGTCCAAGGAATACAGTAAATCTCAAGTGAAGCATCGGAATCTAAAACTGGACTCACAGGAGACGGTCAAATCATAGATAATTACAGTGTCAGTCCTCTTGTACTTAAGTCGGCATTGTGCCTTTTGTATTAAATTCGGATGCACTTTCTGTGTTTCATCGTCAATAAGAAAGTCCAAGGGATACAGTAAACCTGAAGTGAAGCATCGGAATCTAAAACTGGGCTCACAGGAGAGGTTCAAATCATAGAAAGTTAGAGTGTCAGTCCTCTTGTACTTAAGTCATCATTGTGCCTTTTGTTTTAAATTCGGATGCGATTTCTGTGTTTCATTGTCAGTAAGAATGTCCAAGGGATACAGTAAACCTGAAGTGAAGCATCGGAATCGAAAACTTGACTCACAGGAGAGGTTCAAATCATAGAATGTTAGAGTGTCTGTCCTCTTGTACTTAAGTCGGGATTGTGCCTTTCGTATTAAATTCGGATACAATTTCTGTGTTTCATCGTCAATAAGAAGGTCCAAGGTATACAGTAAACCTGATGTGAAGCATCGGAATCTAAAACTGGACTCACAGGAGAGGATCAAATCATAGAAAGTTAGAAAGTCAGTCCTCTAGTATTTAAATCGGCATTGTGCCTTTTGTATTAAATTCGGATGCAATTTCTGTGTTTCATCGCCAATAAGAAGGTCCAAGGTATACAGTAAACCTGAAGTGAAGCATCGGAATCTAAAACTGGACTCACAGGAGAGGTTTAAATTATAGAAAGTTAGAACGTCAGTCCTCTTGCACCTAAGTCGGCATTGTGCCTTTTGTATTAAATTCAGATGAAATTTCTGTGCTTCATCGTCAATAGGAAGGTCCAAGGTATACAGTAAACCTGAAGTGAAGCATCGGAGTCTAAAACTTAACTCACAGGAGAGGTTTCAAACATAGAAAGATAGCGTGTCAGTCCTCTTGTACTTAAGACGACATTGTGCCTTTTGTATTAACTTCGAATGCAATTTTAGTGCTTCATCGTCAATAAGAAGGTCCAAGGGATACAGTAAGCCTGAAGTGAAGCAACGGAGTCTAAAACTGGACTCACAGGAGAGGTTTAAATCATAGAAAGTTACAGTGTCAGTCCTCTTGTACTTAAGTCGGCATTTTCCCTTTTGTATTAAATTCGGAAGCAATTTTTGTGTTTCATCGTCAATAAGAAGGTCCAAGGGATACAGTAAACCTAAAGTGAAGCATCGGAAACTAAAACTGGGCTCACAGGAGAGGTTCAAATCATAGAAAGATAGAGTGTCAGTCCTCTTGTACTTATGTCGGCATTGTGCCTGTTGTATTAAATTCGGATGCAAATTCTGTGTTTTAATCGTCAATACGAAGGTCCAAGGAATACAGTAAATCTGAAGTGAAACATGGGAAACTAAGACTGGACTCACAGGAGCCGGTCAAATCATAGATAATTACAGTGTCAGTCCTCTTGTACTTAAGTCGGCATTGTGCCTTTTGTATTAAATTCGGATGCACTTTCTGTGTTTCATCGTCAATAAGAAAGTCCAAGGGATACAGTAAACCTGAAGTGAAGCATCGGAATCTAAAACTGGACTCACAGGAGACGTTTAAATCATAGAAAGTTATATTGTCAGTCCTCTTGTACTTGAGTCGGCATTGTGCATTTTGTATTAAATTCGGGTGCAATTTCTGTGTTTCATCGTCAATAAGAAGGTCCAAGGGATACAGTAAACCTGAAGTGAATCATCGGAATCTAAAACTGGACTCACAGGAGAGGTTCAAATCATAGAAAGTTAGAGTGTCAGTCCTCTTGTACTTAAGTCGTCATTGTGCATTTTGTTTTAAATTTGGATGCAATTTCTGTGTTTCATCGTCAGTAAGAATGTCCAAGGGATACAGTAAACCTGAAGTGAAGCATCGGAATTTAAAAATGGACTCACAGGAGAGGTTCAAATCATGGAAAGTTAGAGTGTCAGTCCTCTTGTACTTAAGTCGGCATTGTGCCTTTTGTATTAAATTCGGATGCAATTTCTGTGTTTCATCGTCAATAAGAAGGTCCAAGGGATTCAGTAAACCTGAAGTGAAGCATCGGAATCGTAAACTGGCCTCACAGGAGAGGTTCAAATCATAGACTGTTAGAGTGTCAGTCGTCTTGTACTTAAGTCGATATTGTGCCTTTTGTATTAAATTCGGATGCAATTTCTGTGTTTCATCGTCAATAAGAAGGCCCAAGGTATACAGTAAACCTGAAGTGAAGCATCGGAATCTAAAACTGGACTCACAGGAGAGGTTCCAATCATAGAAAGTTAGAGTGTCAGGCCTCTTGAATTTAAATCGGCATTGTGCCTTTTGTATTAAATTCGGATGCAGTTTCTGTGTTTCATCGCCAATAAGAAAGTCCAAGGGATACAGTAACCCTGAAGTGAAGCATCGGAATCTAAAACTGGACTCACAGGAGAATTTCAAGTCATAGAAAGTTAGAGTGTCAGTCCTCTTGTACTTAAGTCGGCATTGTGCCTTTTGTATTAAATTCAGGTGCAATTTCTGTGTTTCATCGTCAATAAGAAGGACCAAGGGATACAGTAAACCTGAAGTGAAGCATCGGAATCTAAAACTGGACTCACAGGAGAGGTTCAAATCTTAGAAAGTTAGGGTGTCAGTTGTCTTGTACTTAAGTCGGCATTGTGAGTTTTGTATTAAACTGGGATGCAATTTCTGTGTTTCATCGTCAATAAGAGGGTCCAAGGAATACAGTAAACCCGAAGTGAAGCATTGGATACTAAAACTTGCCTCACAGGAGAGGTTCAAATCTTAGAATGTTAGAGTGTCAGTCCACTTGACTTAAGTCGGAATTGTGCCTTTTGTATTAAATTCGGATGCAATTTCTGTGCATCATCATCAATAAGAAGGACCAAGGTATACAGTAAACCGGAAGTGAAGCATCAGAATCTAAAACTGGACTCACAGGAGAGTTTTAAATCATAGAAAGTTAGAGTGTCAGTCCTCTTGAACTTAAGTCGGCATTGTGCCTTCTGTATTAAATTTGGATGCAATTTCTGTGTTTCATCGTCAATACGAAGGTCCAAGGTATACTGTAAACCTGAAGTGAAGCATCCGAATCAGAAACTGGACTCTCAGGATAGGCTTCATTCAAAGAAAGTTAGAGTGCCACTCCTCTTCTACTTATGTCGGCATTGTGCCTTTTGTATTAAATGCCGATTCAATTTCTGTGTTTCATCGTCAATTAGAAAGTCGAAGGTATACAGTAAACCTGAAGTCAAGCATCGGAATCGAAAACTGGACTCACAGGAGAGTTTTAAATCATAGAATGTAAGAGTGTCAGTCCGCTTGTACTTAAGTCGGCATTGTGCCTTTTGTATTAAATTCGGATACAATTTCTGTTTTTCATCGTCAGTAAGAATGTCCAAGGGATACAGTAAACCTGAAGTGAAACATCGAAATCTAAAACTGGACTCACAGGAGAGGTTCAAATCACAGAAAGTTAGAGTGTCAGTCCTCTTGTACTTAAGTCGGCATTGTGCCTTTTGTATTAAATTCGGATGCAATTTCTGTGTTTCATCGTCAATAAGAAGGTCCAAGGGATACAGTAAACCTGAAGTGAAGCATCGGAATCGTAAACTGGCCTCACAGGAGAGGTTCAAATCATAGAATGTTAGAGTGTCAGTCGTCTTGTACTTAAGTCGATATTGTGCCTTTTGTATTAAATTCGGATGCAATTTCTGTGTTTCATCGTCAATAAGAAGGCCCAAGGTATACAGTAAACCTGAAGTGAAGCATCGGAATCTAAAACTGGACTCACAGGAGAGGTTCAAATCATAGAAAGTTAGAGTGTCAGGCCTCTTGAATTTAAATCGGCATTGTGCCTTTTGTATTAAAGTCGGATGCAGTTTCTGTGTTTCATCGTCAATAAGAAGATCCAAGGTATGCAGTAAACCTGAAGTGAAGCTTCGGAATTTAAAACTGGACTCACAGGACAGGTTCAAATCATAGAAAGTTTGAGTGTCAGTCCTCTTGTACTTAAGTCGGCATTGTGCCTTTTGTATTAAATTCGGATGCAGTTTCTGTGTTTCATCGCCAATAAGAAAGTCCAAGGGATACAGTAAACCTGAAGTGAAGCATCGGAATCTAAAACTGGACTCACAGGAGAATTTCAAGTCATAGAAAGTTAGAGTGTCAGTCCTCTTGTACTTAAGTCGGTATTGTGCCTTATGTATTAAATTCAGGTGCAATTTCTGTGTTTCATCGTCAATAAGAAGGACCAAGGGATACAGTAAACCTGAAGTGAAGCATCGGAATCTAAAACTGGACTCACAGGAGAGGTTCAAATCTTAGAAAGTTAGGGTGTCAGTTGTCTTGTACTTAAGTCGGCATTGTGAGTTTTGTATTAAATTGGGATGCAATTTCTGTGTTTCATCGTCAATAAGAGGGTCCAAGGAATACAGTAAACCCGAAGTGAAGCATTGGATACTAAAACTTGCCTCACAGGAGAGGTTCAAATCATAGAATGTTAGAGTGTCAGTCCACTTGACTTAAGTCGGAATTGTGCCTTTTGTATTAAATTCGGACGCAATTTCAGTGTTTCATCGTCAATCAGAAGGTCCAAGGTATACAGTAAACCTGAAGTGAAGCGTCGGAATCAAAACTGGACTCACAGGAGAGATTCAAATCATAGAAAGTTAGAGTGTCAGTCCTTTTGTACATAAATCTGCATTGTGCCTTTTGTATCATTTTCGGATGCAATTTCTGTGTTTCATCGTCAATGAGAAGGTCAAAGGTATACTGTAAACCTGAAGTGAAGCATTGGAATCTAAAACTGGACCCACAGGAGAGGTTCAAATCATAGTGTCATTCATCTCTGTACTTAAGTAGGCATTGTGCCTTTTGTATTAAATTCGGATGCAATTTCTGGGTTTCATCGTCAATATGAGGGTCCAAGGTATACAGTAAACCTGAAGTGAAGCATCAGAATCTAAAACTGGACTCACAGGAGAGGTTTAAATTATAGAAAGTTAGAGTGTCCGTCCTCTTGTACTTAAGTCGGCATTGTGCCTTTTGTTTTAAATTCGAATGCAATTTCTGTGTTTCATCGTCAATATGAAGGTCCAAGGTATACAGTAAACCTGAAGTGAAGCATCGGAATCGTAAACTGGCCTCACAGGAGAGGTTCAAATCATAGAATGTTAGAGTGTCAGTCCTCTTGTACTTAAGTCGATATTGTGCCTTTTGTATTAAATTCGGATGCAATTTCTGTGTTTCATCGTCAATAAGAAGGTCCAAGGTATACAGTAAACCTGAAGTGAAGCATCGGATCTAAAATTGGACTCACTGGAGAGGTTCAAATCATAGAAAGTTAGAGTGTCAGTCCTCTTGTACTTAAGTCGGCATTGTGCCTGTTGTATTAAATTCGGACGCAAATTCTGTGTTTTAAATGTCAATACGAAGGTCCAAGGAATACAGTAAATCTGAAGTGAAACATGGGAATCTAAGACTGGACTCACAGGAGACGGTCAAATCATAGATAATTACAGTGTCAGTCCCCTTGTACTTAAGTCGGCATTGTGCCTTTTGTATTAAATTCGGATGCACTTTCTGTGTTTCGTCGTCAATAAGAAAGTACAAGGGATACAGTAAACCTGAAGTGAAGCATCGGAATCTAAAACTGGACTCACAGGAGACGTTCAAATCATAGAAAGTTATATTGTCAGTCCTCTTGTACTTGACTCGGCATTGTGCATTTTGTATTAAATTCGGATGCAATTTCTGTGTTTCATCCTCAATAAGAAAGTCCAAGGGATACAGTAAACCTGAAGTGAAGCATCGGAATCTAAAACTGGACTCACAGGAGAGGTTCAAATCATAGAAAGTTAGAGTGTCAGTCCTCTTGTACTTAAGTCGTCATTGTGCATTTTGTTTTAAATTTGGATGCAATATCTGTGTTTCATCGTCAGTAAGAATGTCCAAGGGATACAGTAAACCTGAAGTGAAGCATCGGAATTTAAAACTGGACTCACAGGAGAGGTTCAAATCATAGAAAGTTAGAGTGTCAGTCCACTTGTACTTAAGTCGTCATTGTGCCTATTGTTTTAAATTCGGATGCAATTTCTGTGCATCATCATCAATAAGAAGGACCAAGGTATACAGTAAACCTGAAGTGAAGCATCAGAATCTAAAACTGGACTCACAGGAGAGGTTTAAATCATAGAAAGTTAGAGTGTCAGTCCTCTTGTACTTAAGTCGGCATTGTGCCTTCTGTATTAAATTTGGATGCAATTTCTGTGTTTCATCGTCAATACGAAGGTCCAAGGTATACTGTAAACCTGAAGTGAAGCATCCGAATCAGAAACTGGACTCTCAGGATAGGCTTCATTCATACAAACTTAGAGTGCCAGTCCTCTTCTACTTATGTCGGCATTGTGCCTTTTGTATTAAATGACGAGGCAATTTCTGTGTTTCATCGTCAATAAGAAGGTCGAAGGTATACAGTAAACCTGAAGTCAAGCATCGGAATCGAAAACTGGACTCACAGGAGAGTTTTAAATCATAGAATGTTAGAGTGTCAGTCCGCTTGTACTTAAGTCGGCATTGTGCCTTTTGTATTAAATTCGGACACAATTTCTGTGTTTCATCGTCAGTAAGAATGTCCAAGGGATACAGTAAACCTGAAGTGAAACATCGAAATCTAAAACTGGACTCACAGGAGAGGTTCAAATCATAGAAAGTTAGAGTGTCAGTCCTCTTGTACTTATGTCGGCATTGTGCCTTTTGTATCAAATTCGGATGCAATTTCTGTGTTTCATCGTCAATACGAAGGTCCAAGGTATACTGTAAACCTGAAGTGAAGCATCCGAATCAGAAACTGGACTCTCAGGATAGGCTTCATTCATAGAAAGTTAGAGTGCCAGTCCTCTTCTACTTATGTCGGCATTGTGCTTTTTGTATTAAATGACGATGCAATTTCTGTGTTTCATCGTCAATAAGAAGGTCGAAGGTATACAGTAAACCTGAAGTCAAGCATCGGAATCGAAAACTGGACTCACAGGAGAGTTTTAAATCATAGAATGTTAGAGTGTCAGTCCGCTTGTACTTAAGTCGGCATTTCCCCATTTGTATTAAATTCGGAAGCAATTTCTGTGTTTCATCGTCAATAAGAAGGTCCAAGGGATACAGTAAACCTAAAGTGAAGCATCGGAAACTAAAACTGGGCTCACAGGAGAGGTTCAAATCATAGAAAGATAGAGTGTCAGTCCTCTTGTACTTAAGTCGGCATTGTGCCTTCTGTATTAAATTTGGATGCAATTTCTGTGTTTCATCGTCAATACGAAGGTCCAAGGTATACTGTAAACCTGAAGTGAAGCATCCGAATCAGAAACTGGACTCTCAGGATAGGCTTCATTCATAGAAAGTTAGAGTGCCAGTCCTCTTCTACTTATGTCGGCATTGTGCCTTTTGTATTTAATGCCGATGCAATTTCTGTGTTTCATCGTCAATAAGAAGGTCCAAGGGATACAGAAAACCTGAAGTGAAGCATCGGAATCGAAAACTGGACTCACAGGAGAGTTTTAAAACATAGAATGTTAGAGTGTCAGTCCGCTTGTACTTAAGTCGGCATTGTGCCTTTTGTATTATATTCGGATACAATTTCTGTGTTTCATCGTCAGTAAGAATGTCCAAGGGATACAGTAAACCTGAAGTGAAACATCGAAATCTAAAACTGGACTCACAGGAGAGGTTCAAATCATAGAAAGTTAGAGTGTCAGTCCTCTTTTACTTAAGTCGGCATTGTGCCTTTTGTGTTAAATTCGGATGCAATTTCTGTGTTTCATCGTCAATAAGAAGGTCCAAGGGATACAGTAAACCTGAAGTGAAGCATCGGAATCGTAAACTGGCCTCACAGGAGAGGTTCAAATCATAGAATGTTAGAGTGTCAGTCCTCTTGTACTTAAGTCGATATTGTGCCTTTTGTATTAAATTCGGATGCAATTTCTGTGTTTCATCGTCAATAAGAAGGTCCAAGGTATACAGTAAACCTGAAGTGAAGCATCGGATCTGAAACTGGACTCACTGGAGAGGTTCAAATCATAGAAAGTTAGAGTGTCAGTCCTCTTGTACTTAAGTCGGCATTGTGCCTGTTGTATTAAATTCGGACG
Source organism: Schistocerca americana (assembly GCF_021461395.2). Lineage (NCBI taxonomy): Eukaryota > Metazoa > Arthropoda > Insecta > Orthoptera > Acrididae > Schistocerca > Schistocerca americana. The sequence continues at coordinate 52,929,876 of NC_060119.1, read as the reverse complement.
CAAATTCTGTGTTTTAATCGTCAATACGAAGGTCCAAGGAATACAGTAAATCTGAAGTGAAACATGGGAATCTAAGACTGGACTCACAGGAGACGGTCAAATCATAGATAATTACAGTGTCAGTCCCCTTGTACTTAAGTCGGCATTGTGCCTTTTGTATTAAATTCGGATGCACTTTCTGTGTTTCGTCGTCAATAAGAAAGTACAAGGGATACAGTAAACCTGAAGTGAAGCATCGGAATCTAAAACTGGACTCACAGGAGACGTTCAAATCATAGAAAGTTATATTGTCAGTCCTCTTGTACTTGACTCGGCATTGTGCATTTTGTATTAAATTCGGATGCAATTTCTGTGTTTCATCCTCAATAAGAAAGTCCAAGGGATACAGTAAACCTGAAGTGAAGCATCGGAATCTAAAACTGGACTCACAGGAGAGGTTCAAATCATAGAAAGTAAGAGTGTCAGTCCTCTTGTACTTAAGTCGTCATTGTGCATTTTGTTTTAAATTTGGATGCAATATCTGTGTTTCATCGTCAGTAAGAATGTCCAAGGGATACAGTAAACCTGAAGTGAAGCATCGGAATTTAAAACTGGACTCACAGGAGAGGTTCAAATCATAGAAAGTTAGAGTGTCAGTCCACTTGTACTTAAGTCGTCATTGTGCCTATTGTTTTAAATTCGGATGCAATTTCTGTGCATCATCATCAATAAGAAGGACCAAGGTATACAGTAAACCTGAAGTGAAGCATCAGAATCTAAAACTGGACTCACAGGAGAGGTTTAAATCATAGAAAGTTAGAGTGTCAGTCCTCTTGTACTTAAGTCGGCATTGTGCCTTCTGTATTAAATTTGGATGCAATTTCTGTGTTTCATCGTCAATACGAAGGTCCAAGGTATACTGGAAACCTGAAGTGAAGCATCCGAATCAGAAACTGGACTCTCAGGATAGGCTTCATTCATACAAACTTAGAGTGCCAGTCCTCTTCTACTTATGTCGGCATTGTGCCTTTTGTATTAAATGACGAGGCAATTTCTGTGTTTCATCGTCAATAAGAAGGTCGAAGGTATACAGTAAACCTGAAGTCAAGCATCGGAATCGAAAACTGGACTCACAGGAGAGTTTTAAATCATAGAATGTTAGAGTGTCAGTCCGCTTGTACTTAAGTCGGCATTGTGCCTTTTGTATTAAATTCGGACACAATTTCTGTGTTTCATCGTCAGTAAGAATGTCCAAGGGATACAGTAAACCTGAAGTGAAACATCGAAATCTAAAACTGGACTCACAGGAGAGGTTCAAATCATAGAAAGTTAGAGTGTCAGTCCTCTTGTACTTATGTCGGCATTGTGCCTTTTGTATCAAATTCGGATGCAATTTCTGTGTTTCATCGTCAATACGAAGGTCCAAGGTATACTGTAAACCTGAAGTGAAGCATCCGAATCAGAAACTGGACTCTCAGGATAGGCTTCATTCATAGAAAGTTAGAGTGCCAGTCCTCTTCTACTTATGTCGGCATTGTGCCTTTTGTATTAAATGACGATGCAATTTCTGTGTTTCATCGTCAATAAGAAGGTCGAAGGTATACAGTAAACCTGAAGTCAAGCATCGGAATCGAAAACTTGACTCACAGGAGAGTTTTAAATCATAGAATGTTAGAGTGTCAGTCCGCTTGTACTTAAGTCGGCATTTCCCCATTTGTATTAAATTCGGAAGCAATTTCTGTGTTTCATCGTCAATAAGAAGGTCCAAGGGATACAGTAAACCTAAAGTGAAGCATCGGAAACTAAAACTGGGCTCACAGGAGAGGTTCAAATCATAGAAAGATAGAGTGTCAGTCCTCTTGTACTTAAGTCGGCATTGTGCCTTCTGTATTAAATTTGGATGCAATTTCTGTGTTTCATCGTCAATACGAAGGTCCAAGGTATACTGTAAACCTGAAGTGAAGCATCCGAATCAGAAACTGGACTCTCAGGATAGGCTTCATTCATAGAAAGTTAGAGTGCCAGTCCTCTTCTACTTATGTCGGCATTGTGCCTTTTGTATTTAATGCCGATGCAATTTCTGTGTTTCATCGTCAATAAGAAGGTCGAAGGTATACAGTAAACCTGAAGTCAAGCATCGGAATCGAAAACTGGACTCACAGGAGAGTTTTAAATCATAGAATGTTAGAGTGTCAGTCCGCTTGTACTTAAGTCGGCATTGTGCCTTTTGTGTTAAATTCGGATACAATTTCTGTGTTTCATCGTCAGTAAGAAAGTCCAAGGGATACAGTAAACCTGAAGTGAAACATCGAAAACTAAAACTGGACTCACAGGAGAGGTTCAAATCATAGAAAGTTGGAGTGTCAGTCCTCTTGTACTTAAGTCGGCATTGTGCCTTTTGTATTAAATTCGGATGCAATTTCTGTGTTTCATCGTCAATAAGAAGGTCCAAGGGATACAGTAAACCTGAAGTGAAGCATCGGAATCGTAAACTGGCCTCACAGGAGAGGTTCAAATCATAGAATGTTAGAGTGTCAGTCATCCTGTACTTAAGTTGATATTGTGCCTTTTGTATTAAATTCGGATGCAATTTCTGTGTTTCATCGTCAATAAGAAGGCCCAAGGTATACAGTAAACCTGAAGTGAAGCATCGGAATCTAAAACTGGACTCACAGGAGAGGTTCAAATCACAGAAAGTTAGAGTGTCAGGCCTCTTGAATTTAAATCGGCATTGTGCCTTTTGTATTAAAGTCGGATGCAGTTTCTGTGTTTCATCGTCAATAAGAAGATCCAAGGTATGCAGTAAACCTGAAGTGAAGCATCGGAATTTAAAACTGGACTCACAGGACAGGTTCAAATCATAGAAAGTTTGAGTGTCAGTCCTCTTGTACTTAAGTCGGCATTGTGCCTTTTGTATTAAATTCGGATGCAGTTTCTGTGTTTCATCGCCAATAAGAAAGTCCAAGGGATACAGTAAACCTGAAGTGAAGCATCGGAATCTAAAACTGGACTCACAGGAGAATGTCAAGTCAACGAAAGTTAGAGTGTCAGTCCTCTTGTACTTAAGACGGCATTGTGCCTTTTGTATTAAATTCAGGTGCAATTTCTGTGTTTCATCGACAATAAGAAGGACCAAGGGATACAGTAAACCTGAAGTGACGCATCGGAATCTAAAACTGGACTCACAGGAGAGGTTCAAATCTTAGAAAGTTAGGGTGTCAGTTGTCTTGTACTTAAGTCGGCATTGTGAGTTTTGTATTAAATTGGGATGCAATTTCTGAGTTTCATCGTCAATAAGAGGGTCCAAGGAATACAGTAAACCTGAAGTGAAGCATTGGATACTAAAACTTCCCCCACAAGAGAGGTTCAAATCTTAGAATGTTAGAGTGTCAGTCCACTTGTACTTAAGTCGGAATTGTCCCTTTTGTATTAAATTCGGATGCAATTATTGTGTTTCATCGTCAATAAGAAGGTCCAAGGTATACAGTAAACCTGAAGTGAAGCGTCGGAATCAAAACTGGACTCACAGGAGAGATTCAAATCATAGAAAGTTAGAGTGTCAGTCCTGTTGTACTTAAATCTGCATTGTGCCTTTTGTATCATTTTCGGATGCAATTTCTGTGTTTCATCGTCAATGAGAAGGTCAAAGGTATACTGTAAACCTGAAGTGAAGCATTGGAATCTAAAACTGGACTCACAGGAGAGGTTCAAATCATAGTGTCAGTCATCTCTGTACTTAAGTAAGCATTGTGCCTTTTGTATTAAATTCGGATGCAATTTCTGGGTTTCATCGTCAATAAGAGGGGCCAAGGTATACAGTAAACCTGAAGTGAAGCATCAGAATCTAAAACTGGACTCACAGGAGAGGTTTAAATCATAGAAAGTTAGAGTGTGAGTCCTCTTGTACTTAAGTCCGCATTGTGCCTTTTGTTTTAAATTCGAATGCAATTTCTGTGTTTCATCGTCAATATGAAGGTCAAAGGTATACAGTAAACCTAAAGTGAAGCATCGGATTCTAACACTCAACTCACAGGAATGGTTCAAATCATAGAAAGTTAGAGTGCCAGTCCACTTGTACTTAAGTCGGCATTGTGACTTTTGTATTAAATTTGGATGCAATTTCTGTGTTTCATCGTCAATACGAAGGTCCAAGGTATACTGTAAACCTGAAGTGAAGCATCCGAATCAGAATCTGGACTCTCAGGATAGGCTTCATTCATAGAAAGTTAGAGAGCCAGTCCTCTTCTACTTATGTCGGCATTGTGCCTTTTGTATTAAATGCCGATGCAATTTCTGTGTTTCATCGTCAATAAGAAGGTCCAAGGGATACAGTAAACCTGAAGTGAAGCATCGGAATCGAAAACTGGACTCACAGGAGAGTTTTAAAACATAGAATGTTAGAGTGTCAGTCCGCTTGTACTTAAGTCGGCATTGTGCCTTTTGTATTAAATTCGGATACAATTTCTGTGTTTCATCGTCAGTAAGAATGTCCAAGGGATACAGTAAACCTGAAGTGAAACATCGAAATCTAGAACTGGACTCACAGGAGAGGTTCAAATCATAGAAAGTTAGAGTGTCAGTCCTCTTGTACTTAAGTCGGCATTGTGCCTTTTGTATTAAATTCGGATGCAATTTCTGTGTTTCATCGTCAATAAGAAGGTCCAAGGGATACAGTAAACCTGAAGTGAAGCATCGGAATCGTAAACTGGCCTCACAGGAGAGGTTCAAATCATAGAATGTTCGAGTGTCAGTCCTCTTGTACTTAAGGCGATATTGTGCCTTTTGTATTAAATTCGGATGCAATTTCTGTGTTTCATCGTCAGTAAGAATGTCCAAGGGATACAGTAAACCTGAAGTGAAATATCGAAATCTAAAACTGGACTCACAGGAGAGGTTCAAATCATAGAAAGTTAGAGTGTCAGTACTCTTGTACTTAAGTCGGCATTGTGCCTTTTGTATTAAATTCGGATGCAATATCTGTGTTTCATCGTCAATAAGAAGGTCCAAGGGATACAGTAAACCTGAAGTGAAACATCGAAATCTAAAACTGGACTCACAGGAGAGGTTCAAATCATAGAAAGTTTGAGTGTCAGTCCTCTTGTACTTAGGTCGGCATTGTGCCTTTTGTATTAAATTCAAATGCAGTTTCTGTGTTTCATCGCCAATATAAAAGTCCAAGGGATACAGTAAACCTGAAGTGAAGCATCGGAATCTAAAACTGGACTCACAGGAGAATTTCAAGTCATAGAAAGTTATAGTGTCAGTCTTCTTGTACTTGAGTCGGCATTGTGCATTTTGTATTAAATTTGGATGCAATTTCTGTGTTTCATCGTCAATAAGAAGGTCCAAGGGATACAGTAAACCTGAAGTGAAGCATCGGAATCTAAAACTGGACTCACAGGAGAGGTTCAAATCATAGAAAGTTAGAGTGTCAGTCCTCTTGTACTTAAGTCGTCATTGTGCCTTTTGTTTTAAATTCGGATGCGATTTCTGTGTTTCATTGTCAGTAAGAATGTCCAAGGGATACAGTAAACCTGAAGTGAAGCATCGGAATCAAAAACTTGACTCACAGGAGAGGTTCAAATCATAGAATGTTAGAGAGTCTGTCCTCTTGTACTTAATTTGGCATTGTGCCTAATGTATTAAATTCGGATACAATTTCTGTGTTTCATCGTCAATAAGATGGTCCAAGGTATACAGTAAACCTGATGTGAAGCATCGGAATCTAAAACTGGACTCACAGGAGAGGATCAAATCATAGAAAGTTAGAGTGTCACTCCTCTTGTACATAAGTCGGCATTGTGCCCTTTGTATTAAATTCATATGCAATTTCTGTGTTTCATCGTCAATAAGAAGGTCCAAGGGATACAGTAAACCTGAAGTGAAGCTTCGGAATCTAAAACTGGACTCACAGGAGACGTTCAAATCATAGAAAGTTATAGTGTCAGTCCTCTTGTACTTGAGTCGGCATTGTGCATTTTGTATTAAATTTGGATGCAATTTTTGTGTTTCATCGTCAATGAGAAGGTCCAAGGGATACAGTAAACCTGAAGTGAAGCATCGGAATTTAAAACTGGACTCACAAGAGAGGTTCAAATCATAGAAAGTTAGAGTGTCAGTCCTCTTGTACTTATGTCGGCATTTTCCCATTTGTATTAAATTCGGAAGCAATTTCTGTGTTTCATCGTCAATAAGAAGGTCCAAGGGATACAGTAAACCTAAAGTGAAGCATCGGAAACTAAAACTGGGCTCACAGGAGAGGTTCAAATCATAGAAAGATAAAGTGTCAGTCCTCTTTTACTTAAGTCGGCATTGTGCCTTCTGTATTAAATTTGGATGCAATTTCTGTGTTTCATCGTCAATACGAAGGTCCAAGGTATACTGTAAACCTGAAGTGAAGCATCCGAATCAGAAACTGGACTCTCAGGATAGGCTTCATTCATAGAAAGTTAGAGTGCCAGTCCTCTTCTACTTATGTCGGCATTGTGCCTTTTGTATTTAATGCCGATGCAATTTCTGTGTTTCATCGTCAATAAGAAGGTCGAAGGTATACAGTAAACCTGAAGTCAAGCATCGGAATCGAAAACTGGACTCACAGGAGAGTTTTAAATCATAGAATGTTAGAGTGTCAGTCCGCTTGTACTTAAGTCGGCATTGTGCCTTTTGTATTAAATTCGGATACAATTTCTGTGTTTCATCGTCAGTAAGAAAGTCCAAGGGATACAGTAAACCTGAAGTGAAACATCGAAAACTGAAACTGGACTCACAGGAGAGGTTCAAATCATAGAAAGTTAGAGCGTCAGTCCTCTTGTACTTAAGTCGGCATTGTGCCTTTTGTATTAAATTCGGATGCAATTTCTGTGTTTCATCGTCAATAAGAAGGTCCAAGGGATACAGTTAACCTGAAGTGAAGCATCGGAATCGTAAACTGGCCTCACAGGAGAGGTTCAAATCATAGAATGTTAGAGTGTCAGTCGTCTTGTACTTAAGTTGATATTGTGCCTTTTGTATTAAATTCGGATGCAATTTCTGTGTTTCATCGTCAATAAGAAGGCCCAAGGTATACAGTAAACCTGAAGTGAAGCATCGGAATCTAAAACTGGACTCACAGGAGAGGTTCAAATCATAGAAAGTTAGAGTGTCAGGCCTCTTGAATTTAAATCGGCATTGTGCCTTTTGTATTAAAGTCGGATGCAGTTTCTGTGTTTCATCGTCAATAAGAAGATACAAGGTATGCAGTAAACCTGAAGTGAAGCATCGGAATTTAAAACTGGACTCACAGGACAGGTTCAAATCATAGAAAGTTTGAGTGTCAGTCCTCTTGTACTTAAGTCGGCATTGTGCCTTTTGTATTAAATTCGGATGCAGTTTCTGTGTTTCATCGCCAATAAGAAAGTCCAAGGGATACAGTAAACCTGAAGTGAAGCATCGGAATCTAAAACTGGACTCACAGGAGAATCTCAAGTCATAGAAAGTTAGAGTGTCAGTCCTCTTGTACTTAAGTCGGCATTGTGCGTTTTGTATTAAATTCAGGTGCAATTTCTGTGTTTCATCGTCAATAAGAAGGACCAAGGGATACAGTAAACCTGAAGTGAAGCATCGGAATCTAAAACTGGACTCACAGGAGAGGTTCAAATCTTAGAAAGTTAGGGTGTCAGTTGTCTTGTACTTAAGTCGGCATTGTGAGTTTTGTATTAAATTGGGGTGCAATTTCTGAGTTTCATCGTCAATAAGAGGGTCCAAGGAATACAGTAAACCTGAAGTGAAGCATTGGATACTAAAACTTCCCCCACAAGAGAGGTTCAAATCTTAGAATGTTAGAGTGTCAGTCCACTTGTACTTAAGTAGGAATTGTGCCTTTTGTATTAAATTCGGATGCAATTATTGTGTTTCATCGTCAATAAGAAGGTCCAAGGTATACAGTAAACCTGAAGTGAAGCGTCGGAATCAAAACTGGACTCACAGGAGAGATTCAAATCATAGAAAGAAAGGGTGTCAGTCCTTTTGTACTTAAATCTGCATTGTGCCTTTTGTATCATTTTCGGATGCAATTTCTGTGATTCATCGTCAATGAGAAGGTCAAAAGTATACTGTAAGCCTGAAGTGAAGCATTGGAATCTAAAACTGGACTCACAGGAGAGGTTCAAATCATAGTGTCAGTCATCTCTGTACTTAAGTAAGCATTGTGCCTTTTGTATTAAATTCGGATGCAATTTCTGGGTTTCATCGTCAATAAGAGGGGCCAAGGTATACAGTAAACCTGAAGTGAAGCATCAGAATCTAAAACTGGACTCACAGGAGAGGTTTAAATCATAGAAAGTTAGAGTGTGAGTCCTCTTGTACTTATGTCGGCATTGTGCCTTTTGTTTTAAATTCGAATGCAATTTCTGTGTTTCATCGTCAATATGAAGGTCAAAGGTATACAGTAAACCTAAAGTGAAGCATCGGATTCTAACACTCAACTGACAGGAATGGTTCAAACCATAGAAAGTTAGAGTGCCAGTCCACTTGTACTTAAGTCGGCATTGTGCCTTTTGTATTAAATTTGGATGCAATTTCTGTGTTTCATCGTCAATACGAAGGTCCAAGGTATACTGTAAACCTGAAGTGAAGCATCCGAATCAGAATCTGGACTCTCAGGATAGGCTTCATTCATAGAAAGTTAGAGAGCCAGTCCTCTTCTACTTATGTCGGCATTGTGCCTTTTGTATTAAATGCCGATGCAATTTCTGTGTTTCATCGTCAATAAGAAGGTCCAAGGGATACAGTAAACCTGAAGTGAAGCATCGGAATCGAAAACTGGACTCACAGGAGAGTTTTAAAACATAGAATGTTAGAGTGTCAGTCCGCTTGTACTTAAGTCGGCATTGTGCCTTTTGTATTAAATTCGGATACAATTTCTGTGTTTCATCGTCAGTAAGAATGTCCAAGGGATACAGTAAACCTGAAGTGAAACATCGAAATCTAGAACTGGACTCACAGGAGAGGTTCAAATCATAGAAAGTTAGAGTGTCAGTCCTCTTGTACTTAAGTCGGCATTGTGCCTTTTGTATTAAATTCGGATGCAATTTCTGTGTTTCATCGTCAATAAGAAGGTTCAAGGGATACAGTAAACCTGAAGTGAAGCATCGGAATCGTAAACTGGCCTCACAGGAGAGGTTCAAATCATAGAATGTTCGAGTGTCAGTCCTCTTGTACTTAAGGCGATATTGTGCCTTTTGTATTAAATTCGGATGTAATTTCTGTGTTTCATCGTCAATAAGAAGGTCCAAGGTATACAGTAAACCTGAAGTGAAGCATCGGAATCTAAAACTGGACTCACAGGAGAGGTTCAAATCATAGAAAGTTAGAGTGTCAGTCCTCTTGTACTTAAGTCGTCATTGTGGATTTTGTTTTAAATTTGGATGCAATTTCTGTGTTTCATCGTCTGTAAGAATGTCCAAGGGAAACAGTAAACCTGAAGTGAAGCATCGGAATTTAAAACTGGACTCACAGGAGAGGTTCAAATCATAGAAAGTTAGAGTGTCAGTCCACTTGTACTTAAGTCGTCATTGTGCCTATTGTTTTAAATTCGGATGCAATTTCTGTGCATCATCATCAATAAGAAGGACCAAGGTATACAGTAAATCTGAAGTGAAGCATCAGAATCTAAAACTGGACTCACAGGAGAGGTTTAAATCATAGAAAGTTAGAGTGTCAGTCCTCTTGTACTTAAGTCAGCATTGTGCCTTCTGTATTAAATTTGGATGCAATTTCTGTGTTTCATCGTCAATACGAAGGTCCAAGGTATACTGTAAACCTGAAGTGAAGCATCCGAATCAGAAACTGGACTCTCAGGATAGGCTTCATTCATAGAAAGTTAGAGTGCCAGTCCTCTTCTACTTATGTCGGCATTGTGCCTTTTGTATTAAATGCCGATGCAATTTCTGTGTTTCATCGTCAATAAGAAGGTCGAAGGTATAGAGTAAACCTGAAGTCAAGCATCGGAATCGAAAACTGGACTCACAGGAGAGTTTTAAATCATAGAATGTTAGAGTGTCAGTCCGCTTGTACTTAAGTCGGCATTGTGCCTTTTGTATTAAATTCGGATACAATTTCTGTGTTTCATCGTCAATAAGAAGGTCCAAGGGATACAGTAAACCTGAAGTGAAACATCGGAATCGTAAACTGGCCTCACAGGAGAGGTTCAAATCATAGAATGTTAGAGTGTCAGTCGTCTTGTACTTAAGTCGATATTGTGCCTTTTGTCTTAAATTCGGATGTAATTTCTGTGTTTCATCGTCAATAAGAAGGCCCAAGGTATACAGTAAACCTCAAGTGAAGCATCGGAATCTAAAACTGGACTCACAGGAGAGGTTCAAATCATAGAAAGTTAGAGTGTCAGGCCTCTTGAATTTAAATCGGCATTGTGCCTTTTGTATTAAAGTCGGATGCAGTTTCTGTGTTTCATCGCCAATAAGAAAGTCCAAGGGATACAGTAAACCTGAAGTGAAGCATCGGAATCGAAAACTGGACTCACAGGAGAATTTCAAGTCATAGAAAGTTAGAGTGTCAGTCCTCTTGTACTTAAGTCGGCATTGTGCCTTTTGTATTAAATTCAGGTGCAATTTCTGTGTTTCATCGTCAATAAGAAGGACCAAGGGATACAGTAAACCTGAAGTGAAGCATCAGAATCTAAAACTGGACTCACAGGAGAGGTTTAAATCATAGAAAGTTAGAGTGTCAGTCCTCTTGTACTTAAGTCGGCATTGTGCCTTTTGTTTTAAATTCGAATGCAATTTCTGTGTTTCATCGCCAATATGAAGGTCCAAGGTATACAGTAAACCTAAAGTGAAGCATCGGATTCTAACACTCAACTCACAGGAATGGTTCAAATCATAGAAAGTTAGAGTGCCAGTCCACTTGTACTTAAGTCGGCATTGTGCCTTTTGTATTACATTTGGATGCAATTTCTGTGTTTCATCGTCAATACGAAGGTCCAAAGTATACTGTAAACCTGAAGTGAAGCATCCGAATCAGAATCTGGACTCTCAGGATAGGCTTCATTCATAGAAAGTTAGAGTGCCAGTCCACTTCTACTTATGTCGGCATTGTGACTTTTGTATTAAATGCCGATGCAATTTCTGTGTTTCATCGTCAATAAGAAGGTCCAAGGGATACAGTAAACCTGAAGTGAAGCATCGGAATCGTAAACTGGCCTCACAGGAGAGGTTCAAATCACAGAATGTTAGAGTGTCAGCCCTCTTGTACTTAAGTCGATATTGTGCCTTTTGTATTAAATTCGGATACAATTTCTGTGTTTCATCGTCAGTAAGAATGTCCAAGGGATACAGTAAACCTGAAGTGAAACATCGAAAACTGAAACTGGACTCACAGGAGAGGTTCAAATCATAGAAAGTTAGAGTGTCAGTCCTCTTGTACTTAAGTCGGCATTGTGCCTTCTGTATTAAATTTGGATGCAATTTCTGTGTTTCATCGTCAATACGAAGGTCCAAGGTATACTGTAAACCTGAAGTGAAGCATCCGAATCAGAAACTGGACTCTCAGGATAGGCTTCATACATAGAAAGTTAGAGTGCCAGTCCTCTTCTACTTATGTCGGCATTGTGCCTTTTGTATATAATGCCGATGCATTTTCTGTGTTTCATCGTCAATAAGAAGGTCGAAGGTATACAGTAAACCTGAAGTCAAGCATCGGAATCGAAAACTGGACTCACAGGAGAGTTTTAAATCATAGAATGTTAGAGTGTCAGTCCGCTTGTACTTAAGTCGGCATTGTGCCTTTTGTATTAAATTCGGATACAATTTCTGTGTTTCATCGTCAGTAAGAAAGTCCAAGGGATACAGTAAACCTGAAGTGAAACATCGAAAACTGAAACTGGACTCACAGGAGAGGTTCAAATCATAGAAAGTTAGAGTGTCAGTCCTCTTGTACTTAAGTCGGCATTGTGCCTTTTGTATTAAATTCGGATGCAATTTCTGTGTTTCATCGTCAATAAGAAGGTCCAAGGAATACAGTAAACCTGAAGTGAAGCATCGGAATCGTAAACTGGCCTCACAGGAGAGGTTCAAATCATAGAATGTTAGAGTGTCAGTCGTCTTGTACTTAGGTTGATATTGTGCCTTTTGTATTAAATTCGGATGCAATTTCTGTGTTTCATCGTCAATAAGAAGGCCCAAGGTATACAGTAAACCTGAAGTGAAGCATCGGAATCTAAAACTGGACTCACAGGAGAGGTTCAAATCATAGAAAGTTAGAGTGTCAGGCCTCTTGAATTTAAATCGGCATTGTGCCTTTTGTATTAAAGTCGGATGCAGTTTCTGTGTTTCATCGTCAATAAGAAGATCCAAGGTATGCAGTAAACCTGAAGTGAAGCATCGGAATTTACAACTGGACTCACAGGACAGGTTCAAATCATAGAAAGTTTGAGTGTCAGTCCTCTTGTACTTAAGTCGGCATTGTGCCTTTTGTATTAAATTCGGATGCAGTTTCTGTGTTTCATCGCCAATAAGAAAGTCCAAGGGATACAGTAAATCTGAAGTGAAGCATCGGAATCTAAAACTGGACTCACAGGAGAATCTCAAGTCATAGAAAGTTAGAGTGTCAGTCCTCTTGTACTTAAGTCGGCATTGTGCCTTTTGTATTAAATTCAGGTGCAATTTCTGTGTTACATCGTCAATAAGAAGGACCAAGGGATACAGTAAACCTGAAGTGAAGCATCGGAAACTATAACTGGACTCACAGGAGAGGTTCAAATCTTAGAAAGTTAGGGTGTCAGTTGTCTTGTACTTAAGTCGGGATTGTGAGTTTTGTATTAAATTGGGGTGCAATTTCTGAGTTTCATCGTCAATAAGAGGGTCCAAGGAATACAGTAAACCTGAAGTGAAGCATTGGATACTAAAACTTCCCCCACAAGAGAGGTTCAAATCTTAGAATGTTAGAGTGTCAGTCCACTTGTACTTAAGTCGGAATTGTGCCTTTTGTATTAAATTCGGATGCAATTATTGTGTTTCATCGTCAATAAGAAGGTCCAAGGTATACAGTAAACCTGAAGTGAAGCGTCGGAATCAAAACTGGACTCACAGGAGAGATTCAAATCATAGAAAGAAAGAGTGTCAGTCCTTTTGTACTTAAATCTGCATTGTGCCTTTTGTATCATTTTCGGATGCAATTTCTGTGTTTCATCGTCAATGAGAAGGTCAAAGGTATACTGTAAACCTGAAGTGAAGCATTGGAATCTAAAACTGGACTCACAGGAGAGGTTCAAATCATAGTGTCAGTCATCTCTGTACTTAAGTAAGCATTGTGCCTTTTGTATTAAATTCGGATGCAATTTCTGGGTTTCATCGTCAATAAGAGGGGCCAAGGTATACAGTAAACCTGAAGTGAAGCATCAGAATCTAAAACTGGACTCACAGGAGAGGTTTAAATCATAGAAAGTTAGAGTGTGAGTCCTCTTGTACTTATGTCAGCATTGTGCCTTTTGTTTTAAATTCGAATGCAATTTCTGTGTTTCATCGTCAATATGAAGGTCAAAGGTATACAGTAAACCTAAAGTGAAGCATCGGATTCTAACACTCAACTCACAGGAATGGTTCAAATCATAGAAAGTTAGAGTGCCAGTCCACTTGTACTTAAGTCGGCATTGTGCCTTTTGTATTAAATTTGGATGCAATTTCTGTGTTTCATCGTCAATACGAAGGTCCAAGGTATACTGTAAACCTGAAGTGAACCATCCGAATCAGAATCTGGACTCTCAGGATAGGCTTCATTCATAGAAAGTTAGAGAGCCAGTCCTCTTCTACTTATGTCGGCATTGTGCCTTTTGTATTAAATGCCGATGCAATTTCTGTGTTTCATCGTCAATAAGAAGGTCCAAGGGATACAGTAAACCTGAAGTGAAGCATCGGAATCGAAAACTGGACTCACAGGAGAGTTTTAAAACATAGAATGTTAGAGTGTCAGTCCGCTTGTACTTAAGTCGGCCTGGTGCCTTTTGTATTAAATTCTGATACAATTTCTGTGTTTCATCGTCAGTAAGAAGTTCCAAGGGATACAGTAAACCTGAAGTGAAACATCGAAATCTAGAACTGGACTCACAGGAGAGGTTCAAATCATATAAAGTTAGAGTGTCAGTCCTCTTGTACTTAAGTCGGCATTGTGCCTTTTGTATTAAATTCGGATGCAATTTCTGCGTTTCATCGTCAATAAGAAGGTCCAAGGGATACAGTAAACCTGAAGTGAAGCATCGGAATCGTAAACTGGCCTCACAGGAGAGGTTCAAATCATAGAATGTTCGAGTGTCAGTCCTCTTGTACTTAAGGCGATATTGTGCCTTTTGTATTAAATTCGGATGTAATTTCTGTGTTTCATCGTCAATAAGAAGGTCCAAGGTATACAGTAAACCTGAAGTGAAGCATCGGAATCTAAAACTGGACTCACAGGAGAGGTTCAAATCATAGAACGTTAGAGTGTCAGTCCTCTTGTACTTAAGTCGTCATTGTGGATTTTGTTTTAAATTTGGATGCAATTTCTGTGTTTCATCGTCTGTAAGAATGTCCGAGGGAAACAGTAAACCTGAAGTGAAGCATCGGAATTTAAAACTGGACTCACAGGAGAGGTTCAAATCATAGAAAGTTAGAGTGTCAGTCCACTTGTACTTAAGTCGTCATTGTGCCTATTGTTTTAAATTCGGATGCAATTTCTGTGCATCATCATCAATAAGAAGGACCAAGGTATACAGTAAATCTGAAGTCAAGCATCAGAATCTAAAACTGGACTCACAGGAGAGGTTTAAATCATAGAAAGTTAGAGTGTCAGTCCTCTTGTACTTAAGTCGGCATTGTGCCTTCTGTATTAAATTTGGATGCAATTTCTGTGTTTCATCGTCAATACGAAGGTCCAAGGTATACTGTAAACCTGAAGTGAAGCATCCGAATCAGAAACTGGACTCTCAGGATAGGCTTCATTCATAGAAAGTTAGAGTGCCAGTCCTCTTCTCCTTATGTCGGCATTGTGCCTTTTGTATTAAATGCCGATGCAATTTCTGTGTTTCATCGTCAATAAGAAGGTCGAAGGTATAGAGTAAACCTGAAGTCAAGCATCGGAATCGAAAACTGGACTCACAGGAGAGTTTTAAATCATAGAATGTTAGAGTGTCAGTCCGTTTGTACTTAAGTCGGCATTGTGCCTTTTGTATTAAATTCGGATACAATTTCTGTGT
Organism: Schistocerca americana; assembly: GCF_021461395.2. Lineage (NCBI taxonomy): Eukaryota > Metazoa > Arthropoda > Insecta > Orthoptera > Acrididae > Schistocerca > Schistocerca americana. The sequence continues at coordinate 52,914,674 of NC_060119.1, read as the reverse complement.
TTCATCGTCAGTAAGAATGTCCAAGGGATACAGTAAACCTGAAGTGAAACATCGAAATCTAAAACTGGACTCACAGGAGAGGTTCAAATCATAGAAAGTTAGAGTGTCAGTCCTCTTGTACTTAAGTCGGCATTGTGCCTTTTGTATTAAATTCGGATGCAATATCTGTGTTTCATCGTCAATAATAAGGTCCAAGGGATACAGTAAACCTGAAGTGAAACATCGGAATCGTAAACTGGCCTCACAGGAGAGGTTCAAATCATAGAATGTTAGAGTGTCAGTCGTCTTGTACTTAAGTCGATATCGTGCCTTTTGTCTTAATTTCGGATGTAATTTCTGTGTTTCATCGTCAATAAGAAGGCCCAAGGTATACAGTAAACCTCAAGTGAAGCATCGGAATCTAAAACTGGACTCACAGGAGAATTTCAAGTCATAGAAAGTTAGAGTGTCAGTCCTCTTGTACTTAAGTCGGCATTGTGCCTTTTGTATTAAATTCAGGTGCAATTTCTGTGTTTCATCGTCAATAAGAAGGACCAAGGGATACAGTAAACCTGAAGTGAAGCATCAGAATCTAAAACTGGACTCACAGGAGAGGTTTAAATCATAGAAAGTTAGAGTGTCAGTCCTCTTGTACTTAAGTCGGCATTGTGCCTTTTGTTTTAAATTCGAATGCAATTTCTGTGTTTCATCGTCAATATGAAGGTCCAAGGTATACAGTAAACCTAAAGTGAAGCATCGGATTCTAACACTCAACTCACAGGAATGGTTCAAATCATAGAAAGTTAGAGTGCCAGTCCACTTGTACTTAAGTCGGCATTGTGCCTTTTGTATTACATTTGGATGCAATTTCTGTGTTTCATCGTCAATACGAAGGTCCAAAGTATACTGTAAACCTGAAGTGAAGCATCCGAATCAGAATCTGGACTCTCAGGATAGGCTTCATTCATAGAAAGTTAGAGTGCCAGTCCACTTCTACTTATGTCGGCATTGTGACTTTTGTATTAAATGCCGATGCAATTTCTGTGTTTCATCGTCAATAAGAAGGTCCAAGGGATACAGTAAACCTGAAGTGAAGCATCGGAATCTAAAACTGGACTCACAGGAGAGGTTCAAATCATAGATAGTTAGAGTGTCAGTCCTCTTGTACTTAAGTCGGCATTGTGCCTTTTGTATTAATTTCGGATGCAATTTCTGTGTTTCATCGTCAATAAGAAGGTCCAAGGGATACAGTAAACCTGAAGTGAAGCATCGGAATCGTAAACTGGCCTCACAGGAGAGGTTCAAATCATAGAATGTTAGAGTGTCAGCCCTCTTGTACTTAAGTCGATATTGTGCCTTTTGTATTAAATTCGGATACAATTTCTGTGTTTCATCGTCAGTAAGAATGTCCAAGGGATACAGTAAACCTGAAGTGAAACATCGAAATCTAAAACTGGACTCACAGGAGAGGTTCAAATCATAGATAGTTAGAGTGTCAGTCCTCTTGTACTTAAGTCGGCATTGTGCCATTTGTATTAATTTCGGATGCAATTTCTGTGTTTCATCGTCAATAAGAGGGTCCAAGGAATACAGTAAACCTGAAGTGAAGCATTGGATACTAAAACTTCCCTCACAGGAGAGGTTCAAATCATAGAATGTTAGAGTGTCAGTCCTCTTGTACTTAAGTCGGAATTGTGCCTTTTGTATTAAATTCGGATGCAATTTCTGTGTTTCATCGTCAATAAGAAAGTCCAAGGTATACAGTAAACCTGAAGTGAAGCATCGGAATCAAAACTGGACTCACAGGGGAGATTCAAATCATAGAAAGTTAGGGTGTTAGTCTTTTTGTACTTAAATCTGCATTGTGCCTTTTGTATCATTTTCGGATGCAATTTCTGTGTTTCATCGTCAATGAGAAGGTCCAAGGTATACAGTAAACCTGAAGTGAAGCATTGGAATCTAAAACTGGACTCACAGGAGAGGTTCAAATCATAGTGTCAGTCATCTCTGTACTTAAGTAGGCATTGTGCCTTTTGTATTAAATTCGGATGCAATTTCTGGGTTTCATCGTCAACAAGAGGGGCCAAGGTATACAGTAAACCTGAAGTGAAGCATCGGAATCTAAAACTGGACTCTCAGGAGAGGTTCACATCATAGAAAGTTACAGTGTCAGTCCTTTTGTACTTAAATCTGCATTGTGACTTTTGTATTTAATTCGGATGCAATTTCTGTGTTTCATCGTCAATTAGGAGGTCCAAGATATACAGTAAACATGAAGTGATCCATTGGAATCTAAAATTGGACTCACAGAAGAGGATCAAATCATAGAAGGTTAGAATGTCAGTCCGCTTGTACTTAAGTCGGCATTGTGACTTTTGTATTAAATTCGGATGCAATTTCTGTGTTTCAACGTTAATATGAAGGTCGAAGGGATACAGTAAACTGGAAGTGAAGCATCGGAAACTAAAACTGGACTCACAGTAGAGGTTCAAATCATAGAAAGTTAGAGTGTCAGTCCTCTTGTACTTAAGTCGGCATTGTGCCTTTTGTATTAAATTCGGATGCAATTTCTGTGTTTCATCGTCAACAAGAGGGTCCAAGGAATACAGTAAACCTGAAGTGAAGCATCGGAATCCAAAGCTGCCCTCACAAGAGATGTTCAAATCATAGAAACTCAGAGTGTCAGTCCTCTAGTACTTAAGTCGGCATTGCGCCTTTTGTATTAAATTCGGATGCAATTTCTGTGTTTCATCGTCAATAAGATCGTCCAAGGTATGCAGCAAACCTGAAGTGAAGCATCGGAATCTCAAAGTGGACTCACAGGACAGGTTCAAATCATAGAAAGTTAGAGTGTCAGTCCTCTTGTACTTATGCCGGCATTGTGCCTTTTATATTAAATTTGGATGCAGTTTCTGTGTTTCATCGCCAATCAGAAGGTCCAAGGTATACAGTAAACCTGAAGTGATGCATCGGAATCTAATACTGGACTCGCAGGAGAGGATCAATGTTAGAATGTAGGAGTGCCAGTCTTCTTGTACTTAAGTCGGCATTGTTAATTTTGTATTATATTCGGATGCAATATCTGAGCGTCATCGTCAATAAGAGGGTCCAAGGAATACAGTATACCTGAAGTGAAGCATCGGAATCTAAAACTGCCCTCACAGGAGATTTCCAAATCATAGAAAGTTAGAGTGTCAGTCCTCTTGTACTTAGGTCGGCATTGTGTCTTATGTATTAAATTCGGATGTAATTTATGTGTTTAATCGTCAATAAGAAGGTCCAAGGAATACAGTAAACCTGAAGTGAAGCATCGGAATCTAAACTGTACTCACAGTAGAGGTTTAAATCGTAGAAAGTTAGAGTGTCAGTCTTCTTGTACTTAAGGCGGCATGTGCCTTTTGTATTAAATTCGGATGCAATTTCTGTGTTTCATCGTCAATAAGATGGTTCAAGGGATACAGTAAACCAGAAGTGAAGCATCGGAATCTAAAACTGGACTCACAGGAGAGGTTCAAATCAAAGAAAGTTAGAGTGTCAGCCCTCTTGTACTTAAGTCGGCATTGTTCTTTTGTATTAAATTTGGATCAATTTGTGTGTTTCATCATCAGTAAGAAGGTCCAAGGGATACAGTAAACTTGAAGTGCAGCATCGGAATCTAAAACTGGACTCACAGGAGAGGTTCAAATCATAGAAATTTAGAGTGACAGTCTTCTTGTACTTAAGTCGGCATTGTGCCTTTTGTATTCAATTTGGATGCAATGTCTGTGTTTCATCGTCAATAAGAGGGTCCAAGGAATACAGTAAACCTGAAGTGAAGCATCGGAATCTAAACTGTACTCACAGTAGAGGTTTAAATCGTAGAAAGTTGGAGTGTCAGTCTTCTTGTACTTAAGTCGGCATTGTTAATTTTGTATTAAATTGGGATGCAATTTCTGTGTTTCATCGTCAATAACAGGGTCCAAGGAATACAGTAAACCTAAAGTGAAACATCGGAATCTAAAACTGCCCTCACAGGAGAGGTCCAAATCATAGAAATTTAGAGGGTCTTCCTCTTGTACTTAAGTCGGCATTGTGCCTTCTGTATTAAATTCTGTTGTAATTTCTGTGTTTCATCGTAATAAGAAGGTCCAAGGTATACAGTAAACCTGAAGTGAAGCATCGGAATCTAAAACTGGACTCACAGGAAAGGTTGAAATCGTAGAAAGTTAGAGTGTCAGTCCTCTTGTACTTAAGTCGGCATTGTGCCTTTTGTATTAAATTCGGATGCAATTTCTGTGTTTCATCGTCGATAAGAATTTCCAAGCGATACAGTAAACCTGAAGTGAAGCATCGGAATCTAAAACAGGACTCGCAGGAGAGGTTGCAATCATTGAAAGTTACAGTGTCAGTCCTTTTGTACTTAAATCTGCAATGTGCCTTTTGTATTATATTCGGATGCAATTTATGTGTTTCATCGTCAATAAGAAGGTCCAAGTTATACAGTAAACATGAAGTGAAGCATTGGAATCTAAAACAAAACTCACAGGAGAAATTCAAATCATAGAAAGTTAAAGTGTCAGTCCTCTTGTACTTAAGTCGGCATTGTGCCTTTTGTATTAAATTCGGACGCAATTTCTGTGTTTCATCGTCAATAAGAAGGTTCAAGGGGTGCAAAAAACCAGAAGTGAAGCATCGGAATCTAAAACTGGCCTCACAGAAGAGGTTCAAATCAAAGAAAGTTAGAGTGTCAGTCCTCTTGTACTTAAGTCGGCATTGTTCCTTTTGTATTAAATTTGGATCAATTTGAGTGTTTCATCATCAATAAGAAGGTCCAAGGGATACAGTAAACTTGAAGTGAAGCATCGGAATGTAAAACTGGACTCACAGGAGAGGTTCAAATCATAGAAATTTAGAGTGACAGTCCTCTTGTACTTAAGTCGGCATTGTGACTTTTTTATTAAAATGGGATGCAATTTATGTGTTTCATCGTCAATAAGAAGGTCCAAGGGATACAGTAAGCCTGAAGTGAAGCATCGGAATCTAAAACTGGAATCGCAGGAGGGGTTCAAATCATAGAAATTTAGAGTGTCAGTCCTCTTGTACTTAAGTCGGCATAGTGCCTTTTGTATTCAATTTGGATGCAATGTCTGTGTTTCATCGTCAATAAGAGGGTCCAAGGAATACAGTAAACCTGAAGTGAAGCATCGGAATCTAAAACTGGACTCACAGGAGACGTTCAAATCATAGAAAGTTAGAGTGGCAGTCCTCTTGTACGTAAGTCGGCATTGTGGCTTTTGTATTAACTTCGGATGCAATTTCTGTGTTTCATCGTCAATAAGAGGGTCCAAGGTATACAGTAAACCTGAAGTGAAGCATCGGAATCTAAAACTGGACTCACAGTAGAGGTTTAAATCGTAGAAGGTTAGAGTGTCAGTCTTCTTGTACTTAAGGCGGCATTGTGCCTTTTGTATTAAATTCGGATGCAATTTCTGTGTTTCATCGTCAATAAGAAGGTCCATGGGATACAGTAAACCTGAAGTGAAGCATCGGAATCTAAAAATGGTCACACAGGTGAGGATCAATCTTAGAAAGTTGGAGTGTCAGTCTTCTTGTACTTAAGTCGGCATTGTTAATTTTGTATTAAATTGGGATGCAATTTCTGTGTTTCATCGTCAATAACAGGGTCCAAGGAATACAGTAAACCTAAAGTGAAACATCGGAATCTAAAACTGCAGTCACAGGAGAGGTCCAAATCATAGAAATTTAGAGGGTCTTCCTCTTGTACTTAAGTCGGCATTGTGCCTTTTGTATTAAATTCTGTTGTAATTTCTGTGTTTCATCGTAATAAGAAGGTCCAAGGTATACAGTAAACCTGAAGTGAAGCATCGGAATCTAAAACTGGACTCACAGGAAAGGTTGAAATCGTAGAAAGTTAGAGTGTCAGTCCTCTTGTACTTAAGTCGGCATTGTGCCTTTTGTATTAAATTCGGATGCAATTTCTGTGTTTCATCGTCGATAAGAATTTCCAAGCGATACAGTAAACCTGAAGTGAAGCATCGGAATCTAAAACAGGACTCGCAGGAGAGGTTGCAATCATTGAAAGTTACAGTGTCAGTCCTTTTGTACTTAAATCTGCAATGTGCCTTTTGTATTATATTCGGATGCAATTTATGTGTTTCATCGTCAATAAGAAGGTCCAAGTTATACAGTAAACATGAAGTGAAGCATTGGAATCTAAAACAAAACTCACAGGAGAAATTCAAATCATAGAAAGTTAGAGTGTCAGTCCTCTTGTACTTCAGTCGGCATTGTGCCTTTTGTATTAAATTCGGACGCAATTTCTGTGTTTCATCGTCAATAAGAAGGTTCAAGGGGTACAGTAAACCAGAAGTGAAGCATCGGAATCTAAAACTGGCCTCACAGGAGAGGTTCAAATCAAAGAAAGTTAGAGTGTCAGTCCTCTTGTACTTATGTCGGCATTGTTCCTTTTGTATTAAATTTGGATCAATTTGAGTGTTTCATCATCAATAAGAAGGTCCAAGGGATACAGTAAACTTGAAGTGAAGCATCGGAATCTAAAACTGGACTCACAGGAGAGGTTCAAATCATAGAAAGTTAGAGTTTCAGTCCTCTTGTACGTAAGTCGGCATTGTGGCTTTTGTATTAAATTCGGATGCAATTTCTGTGTTTCATCGTCAATAAGAAGGTCCAAAGTATACAGTAAACCTGAAGTGAAGCATCGGAATCTAAAACTGGACTCACAGTAAAGGTTTAAATCGTAGAAAGTTAGAGTGTCAGTCTTCTTGTACTTAAGGCGACATTGTGCCTTTTGTATTAAATTCGGATGCAATTTCTGTGTTTCATCGTCAATAAGAAGGTCCATGGGATACAGTAAACCTGAAGTGAGCATCGGAATCTAAACCTGGTCTCACAGGAGAGGATCAATCTTAGAAAGTTGGAGTGTCAGTCTTCTTGTACTTAAGTCGGCATTGTTAATTTTGTATTAAATTGGGATGCAATTTCTGTGTTTCATCGTCAATAAGAGGGTCCAAGGAATACAGTAAACCTGAAGTGAAACATCGGAATCTAAAACTGGAATCGCAGGAGGGGTTCAAATCATAGAAAGTTAGAGTGTCAGTCCTCTTGTACTTAAGTCGGCATAGTGCCTTTTGTATTCAATTTGGATGCAATGTCTGTGTTTCATCGTCAATAAGAGGGTCCAAGGAATACAGTAAACCTGAAGTGAAGCATCGGAATCTAAAACTGGACTCACAGGAGACGTTCAAATCATAGAAAGTTAGAGTGTCAGTCCTCTTGTACTTAAGCCGGCATTGTGCCATTTGTATTAAATTCGGATGCAATTTCTGTGTTGCAGCGTCAGTAAGAAGGTCCAAGGGACACAGTAAACTGGATGTGTAGCATCGGAATCTAAAACTGGACTCACAGGAGAGGTTCAAATCATAGAAAGTTAGAGTTTCAGTCCTCTTGTACGTAAGTCGGCATTGTGGCTTTTGTATTAAATTCGGATGCAATTTCTGTGTTTCATCGTCAATAAGAAGGTCCAAGGTATACAGTAAACCTGAAGTGAAGCATCGGAATCTAAAACTGGACTCACAGTAGAGGTTTAAATCGTAGAAAGTTAGAGTGTCAGTCTTCTTGTACTTAAGGCGGCATTGTGCCTTTTGTATTAAATTCGGATGCAATTTCTGTGTTTCATCGTCAATAAGAAGGTCCATGGGATACAGTAAACCTGAAGTGAGCATCGGAATCTAAACCTGGTCTCACAGGAGAGGATCAATCTTAGAAAGTTGGAGTGTCAGTCTTCTTGTACTTAAGTCGGCATTGTTAATTTTGTATTAAATTGGGATGCAATTTCTGTGTTTCATCGTCAATAAGAGGGTCCAAGGAATACAGTAAACCTGAAGTGAAACATCGGAATCTAAAACTGCCCTCACAGGAGAGGTCCAAATCATAGAAATTTAGAGTGTCTTCCTCTTGTACTTAAGTCGGCATTGTGCCTTTTGTATTAAATTCTGATGTAATTTCTGTGTTTCATCGTAATAAGAAGGTCCAAGGTATACAGTAAACCTGAAGTGATGCATCGGAATCTAATACTGGACTCACAGGAGAGGATCAATGTTAGAATGTAGGAGTGTCAGTCTTCTTGTACTTAAGTCGGCATTGTTAATTTTGTATTAAATTGGGATGCAATATCTGTGCATCATCGTCAATAAGAGAGTCCTAGGAATACAGTAAACCTGAACTGAAGCATCAGAATCTTAAACTGCAGTCACAGGAGATTTCCAAATCATAGAAAGTTAGAGTGTCTGTCCTCTTGTACTTAAGGCGGCATTGTGCCTTTTGTATTAAATTCGGATGCAATTTTTGTGTTTCATCGTCAATGAGAAGGTTAAAGGGATACAGTAAACCAGAAGTGAAGCATCGGAATCTAAAACTGGACTCACAGGAGAGGTTCAAATCAAAGAAAGTTAGAGTGTCAGCCCTCTTGTACTTAAGTCGGCATTGTTCCTTTTGCATTAAATTTGGATCAATTTGAGTGTTTCATCATCAATAAGAAGGTCCAAGGGATACAGTAAACTTGAAGTGCAGCATCGGAATCTAAAACTGGACTCACAGGAGAGGTTCAAATCATAGAAATTTAGAGTGTCAGTCCTCTTGTACTTAAGTCGGCATTGTGCCTTTTGTATTCAATTTGGATGCAATGTCTGTGTTTCATCGTCAATAAGAGGGTCCAAGGAATACAGTAAACCTGAAGTGAAGCATCGGAATCTAGAACTGGACTCACAGGAGACGTTCAAATCATAGAAAGTTAGAGTGTCAGTCCTCTTGTACTTAAGCCGGCATTGTGCCTTTTGTATTAAATTCGGATGCAATTTCTGTGTTGCAGCGTCAGTAAGAAGGTCCAAGGGACACAGTAAACTGGATGTGAAGCATCGGAATCTAAAACTGGACTCACAGGAGAGGTTCAAATCATAGAAAGTTAGAGTGTCAGTCCTCTTGTACGTAAATCGGCATTGTGGCTTTTGTATTAAATTCGGATGCAATTCCTGTGTTTCATCGTCAATAAGAAGGTCCAAGGTATACAGTAAACCTGAAGTGAAGCATCGGAATCTAAAACTGGACTCACAGTAGAGGTTTAAATCGTAGAAAGTTAGAGTGTCAGTCTTCTTGTACTTAAGGCGGCATTGTGCCTTTTGTATTAAATTCGGATGCAATTTCTGTGTTTCATCGTCAATAAGAAGGTCCATGGGATACAGTAAACCTGAAGTGAAGCATCGGAATCTAAAACTGGACTCACGGGAGAGGATCAATCTTAGAAAGAAGGAGTGTCAGTCTTCTTGTACTTAAGTCGGCATTGTTAATTTTGTATTAAATTCGGATGCAATTTCTGTGTTTCGTAGTCAACAAGAGGGTCCAAGGAATACAGTAAACCTGAAGTGAAACATCGGAATCTGTAACTGCCCTCACAGGAGAGGTCCAAGTCATAGATATTTAGTGTGTCTTCCTCTTGTACTTAAGTCGGCATTGTGCCTTTTGTATTAAATTCTGTTGTAATTTCTGTGTTTCATCGTAATAAGAAGGTCCAAGGTATACAGTAAACCTGAAGTGAAGCATCGGAATCTAAAACTGGACTCACAGGAAAGGTTCAAATCGTAGAAAGTTAGAGTGTCAGCCCTCTTGTACTTAAGTCGGCATTGTGCCTTTTGTATTAAATTCGGATGCAATTTCTGTGTTTCATCGTCGATAAGAATTTCCAAGCGATACAGTAAACCTGAAGTGAAGCATCGGAATCTAAAACTGGACTCGCAGGAGAGGTTGCAATCATTGAAAGTTACAGTGTCAGTCCTTTTGTACTTAAATCTGCAATGTGCCTTTTGTATTATATTCGGATGCAATTTATATGTTTCATCGTCAATAAGAAGGTCCAAGTTATACAGTAAACATGAAGTGAAGCATTGGAATCTTAAACTAAACTCACAGGAGAATTTCAAATCATAGAAAGTTAGAGTGTCAGTCCTCTTGTACTTAAGTCGGCATTGTGCCTTTTGTATTAAATTCGGATGCAATTTCAGTGTTTCATCGTCAATAAGAAGGTCCAAGGGTTGCAGTAAACCTGAAGTGAAGCATCGGAATCTAAAACTGGACTCGCAGGAGAGAATCAAATCATAGAAAGTTACATTGTCAGTCCTTTTGTACTTAAATCTGCATTGTGCCTTTTGTACTATATTCGGATTCAATTTCTGTGTTTCATCGTCAATAAGAGGGTCCAAGGTATACAGTAAACATGAAGTGAACCATTGGAGTCTAAAACTGGACTTACAGGAGAGGTTCAAATCATAGAAGGTTAGAGTGTCAGTCCTCTTGTACTTAAGTCGGCATTGTGGCTTTTTATTAAAATGGGATGCAATTTATGTGTTTCATCGTCAATAAGAAGGTCCAAGGGTTACAGTAAGCCAGAAGTGAAGCATCGGAATCTAAAACTGGAATCGCAAGGAGGGGTTCAAATCAGAGAAAGTTAAAGTGTCAGTCCTCATGTACTTAAGTCGGCATTGTGCCTTTTGTATTCAATTCGGATGCAATGTCTGTGTTTCATCGTCAATAAGAGGGTCCAAGGAATACAGTAAACCTAAAGTGAAGCATCGGAATCTAAAACTGGTCTCACAGGAGAGGTTCAAATCATAGAAAGTTAGAGTGTCAGTCCTCTTGTACTTAAGCCGGCATTGTGCCTTTTTTATTAAATTCGGATGCAATTTCTGTGTTTCATCGTCAATAAGAAGGTCCAAGGTATACACTAAACCTGAAGTGAAGCATCGGAATCTAAAACTGGACTCGCAGGAGAGGATCAAATCATAGAAAGTAAAAGTGTCAGTCCTCTTGTACTTACGTCGGCATTGTGCCTTTTGAATTAAATTCGGATGCAAATTCTGTGTTTCATCGTCAATAAGAAGGTCCAAGGGTTAGAGTAAACCTGAAGTAAAGCTTCAGAATCTAAAATTGGACTCACAGGAGAAGTTGTAATCATAGAAAGTTAGAGTGTAAGTCCTCTTGTACTTAGGTCGGCATTGTGCCTTTTGTATTAAATTCGGATCAATTTCTGTGTTGCAACGTCAGTAAGAAGGTCCAAGGGACACAGTAAACTGGATGTGAAGCATCGGAATCTAAACCTGGACTCACAGGAGAGGTTCAAATCATAGAAAGTTAGAGTGTCAGTCCTCTTGTACGTAAGTCGGCATTGTGGCTTTTGTATTAAATTGGGAAGCAATTTCTGTGTTTCATCATCAATAAGAAGGTCCAACGTATACAGTAAACCTGAAGTGAAGCATCGGAATCTAAAACTGGACTCACAGTAGAGGTTTAAATCGTAGAAAGTTAGAGTGTCAGTCCTCTTGTACTTAAGGCGGCATTGTGAATTTTGTATTAAATTCGGATGCAAATTCTGTGTTTCATCGTCAATAAGAAGGTCCATGGGATACAGTAAACCTGAAGTGAAGCATTGGAATCTAAAACTTGACTCACAGGAGAGGATCAATCTTAGAAAGGTGGAGTGTCAGCCTTTTTGTACTTAAGTCGGCATTCTTAATTTTGTATTAAATTGGGATGCAATTTCTGTGTTTCATCGTCAATAAGAGGGTCCAAGGAATACAGTAAACCTGAAGTGAAACATCGGAATCTAAAACTCCCTTCACAGGAGAGGACCAAATCATAGAAATTTAGTGTGTCTGTCCTCTTGTACTTAAGTCGTCATTGTGCCTTTTGTATTTAATTCTGTTATAATTTCTGTGTTTCATCGTAAATAAGAAGGTCCAAGGTATACAGTAAACCTGAATTGAAGCATCGGAATCTAAAACTGGACTCACAGGAAAGGTTCAAATCGTAGAAAGTTAGAGTGTCAGTCCTCTTGTACTTAAGTCGGCATTGTGCCTTTTGTATTAAATTCGGATGCAATTTCTGTGTTTCATCGTCGATAAGAATTTCCAAGCGATACAGTAAACATGAAGTGAAGCATTGGAATCTGAAACTAAACTCACAGGAGAATTTCAAATCATAGAAAGTTAGAGTGTCCGTCCTCTTGTACTTAAGTCGGCATTGTGCCTTTTGTATTAAATTCGGATGCAATTCCAGTGTTTCATCGTCAATAAGAAGGTCCAAGGGTTATAGTAAACCTGAAGTGAAGCATCGGAATCTAAAACTGGACTCGCAGGAGAGGTTCAAATCATAGAAAGTTAGAGTGTCAGTCCTTTTGTACTTACGTCGCTATTGTGCCTTTTGTATTAAATTCGGATGCAATTTCTGTGTTTCTTCGTCAATAAGAAGGTCCAAGGTATACAGTAAACCTGAAGTGAAGCATCGGAATTTAAAACTGGACTAACAGGAGAGGTTCAAATCAAAAAAAGTTAGAGTGTCAGTCCACTTGCACTTAAGTCGGCATTGTTCCTTTTTTATTAAATTTGGATCAATTTCTGTGTTTCATTATCAACAAGAAGGTCCAAGGGATCCAGTAAAGTTGAAGTGAAGCATCAGAATCTAAAACTGGACTCACAGGAGAGGTTCAAATCATAGAAATTTAGAGTGTCAGTCCTCTTGTACTTAAGTCGGCATTGTGTCTTTTTTATTAAATTGCGATGCAATTTATGTGTTTCATCAACAATAAGAAGCTCCAAGGGATACAGTAAGCTTGCAGTGAAGCATCGGAATCTAAAACTGGAATCGCAGGAGGGGTTCAAATCAGTGAAAGTTAGAGTGTCAGTCCTCATGTACTTAAGCCGGCATTGTGCCTTTTGTATTAAATTCGGATGCAATTTCTGTGTTTCATCGTCAATAAGAAGGTCCAGGGCAAGCAGTAAACCTGAAGTGAAGCATCGGAATCTAAAACTGGACTCGCAGGAGAGGTTCAAATCATAGAAAGTAAAAGTGTCAGTCCTCTTGTACTTACGTCGGCATTGTGCCTTTTGTATTAAATTCGGATGCAAATTCTGTGTTTCATCGTCAATAAGAAGGTCCAAGGGTTACAGTAAACCTGAAGTAAAGCATCAGAATCTAAAACTGGACTCACAGGAGAAGTTGTAATCATAGAAAGTTAGAGTGTAAGTCCTCTTGTACTTAGGTCGGCATTGTGCCTTTTGTATTAAATTCGGATCAATTTCTGTGTTGCAACGTCAGTAAGAAGTTCCAAGGGACACAGTAAACTGGATGTGAAGCATCGGAATCTAAAACTGGACTCACAGGAGAGGTTCAAATCATAGAAAGTTAGAGTGTCAGTCTTCTTGTACGTAAGTCGGCATTGTGGCTTTTGTATTAAGTTCGGATGCAATTTCTGTGTTTCATCGTCAATAAGAAGGTCCAAGGTATACAGTAAACCTGAAGTGAAACATCGGAATCTAAAACTGCCCTCACAGGAGAGGTCCAAATCATAGAAATTTAGAGTGTCTGTCCTCTTGTACTTAAGTCGGCATTGTGCCTTTTGTATTAAATTCTGTTGTAATTTCTGTGTTTAATCGTCAATAAGAAGGTCCAAGGTATACAGTAAACCTGAAGTGAAGCATCGGAATCTAAAACTGGACTCACAGGAAAGGTTCAAATCGTAGAAAGTTAGAGTGCCAGTCCTCTTGTACTTAAGTTGGCATTGTGCCTTTTGTATTAAATTCGGATGCAATTTCTGTGTTTCCTCGTCGATAAGAATATCCAAGCGATACAGTAAACCTGAAGTGAAGCATCGGAATCTAAAACTGGACTCGCAGGAGAGGTTGCAATCATTGAAAGTTAGTGTCTGTCCTTTTGTACTTAAATCTGCAATGTGCCTTTTGTATTATATTCGGATGCAATTTATGTGTTTCATCGTCAATAAGAAGCTCCAAGGTATACAGTAAACATGAAGTGAAGCATTGGAATCTGAAACTAAACTCACAGGAGAATTTCAAATCATAGGAAGTTAGAGTGTCAGTCCTCTTGTACTTAAGTCGGCATTGTGCCTTTTGTATTAAATTCGGATGCAATTCCAGTGTTTCATCGTCAATAAGAAGTTACAAGGGTTATAGTAAACCTGAAGTGAAGCATCGGAATCTAAAACTGGACTCGCAGGAGAGGTTCAAATCATAGAAAGTTAGAGTGTCAGTCCCCTTGTACTTACGTCGCCATTGTGCCTTTTGTATTAAATTCGGATGCATGTTCTGTGTTTCTTCGTCAATAAGAAGGTCCAAGGTATACAGTAAACCTGAAGTGAAGCATCGGAATTTAAAACTGGACTAACAGGAGAGGTTCAAATCATAGAAAGTTAGAGTGTCAGTCCTCTTGTACTTAAGGCGGCATTGTGCCTTTTGTATTAAATCGGGATGCAATTTCTGAGTTTCATCGTCTATATGAAGGTCCAAGGGATACAGTAAGCCTGAAGTGAAGCATCGGAATATTAAATTGGAATCGCAGGAAAGGTTCAAATCATAGAAAGTTCGAGTGTCAGTCCCCTTGTACTTGAAGTCGGCATTGTTACTTTTGTATTACTTTCGGATGCAATTTCTGTGTTCCTTCGTCAATAAGAAGGTCCAAGGAATACAGTAAACCTGAAGTGAAGCATCGGAACCTAAAACTGGACTCACAGGAGAAGTTCATATCATAGAAAGTTAGAGTGTCAGTCCTCTTGTACTTAGGTCTGCATTGTGCCTTTTGTATTAAATTCGGATGCAATTTCTGTGTTTCAACGTCAATAAGATGGTCCAAGGGATACAGTAAACTGGAAGTGAAGCATCGGAACCTAAAACTGGACTCACGGGAGAGGTTCAAATCATAGAAAGTTAGACTGTCAGTCCTCTTGTACGTAAGTCGGCATTGTGCCTTTTGTATTAAATTCGGATGCAATTTCTGTGTTTCATCGTCAATAAGAGGGTCCAAGGAATACAGCAAACCTGAAGTGAAGCATCGGAATCTAAAACTGGACTCGCAGGAGAGGTTCAAATCATAGAAAGTTAGAGTGTCAGTCCTCTTATACTTACGTCGGCATTGTGCCTTTTGTATTACATTCGGATGCAATTTCTGTGATTTATCGTCAACAAGAAGGTCCAAGGTATACGGTAAACCTGAAGTGAAGCATCGGAAACTAAAACTTGAGTCACAGGAGTGGTTCAAATCATAGAATGTTAGAGTGTCAGTCCTCTTGCACTTAAAGTCGGCATTGTGCCTTTTGTATTAAATTCGGATGCAATTTCTGTGTTCCTTCGTCAATAAGAAGGTCCAAGGGATACAGTAAACCTGAAGTGAAGCATCGGAATCTAAAACTGGACTCACAGTTGCGGTTCAAATGGTAGAAAGATAGAGTGTCAGTCCTCTTGTACTGAATGTGGCATTGTGCCTTTTGTACTAAATTCGGATGCAATTTCTGTGTTTCATCGTCAATAAGAAGGTCCAAGGTAAACAGTAAACCTGAAGTGATGAATCGGAATCTAAAACTGGACTCCCAGGAGAGGATCAATGTTAGAATGTAGGAGTGTCAGTCTTCTTGTACTTAAGTCGGCATTGTTAATTTTGTATTAAATTGGGATGCAATATCTGTGTTTCATCGTCAATAAGATGGTCCAAGGAATACCGTAAACCTGAAGTGAAGCATCGGAATCTAAAACTGCCCTCACAGGAGATTTCCAAATCATAGAAAGTTAGAGTGTCAGTCCTCTTGGACTTAAGTCGGCATTGTGCCTTATGTGTTAAATTCGGACGTAATTTATGTGTTTCATCGTCAATAAGAAGGTCCAAGGAATACAGTAACCCTGAAGTGAAGCATCGGAATCTAAAACTGCCCTCACAGGAGAGGTCCAAATCATAGAAAGTTAGAGTGTCAGTCCTCTTGTACTTAAGTCGGCATTGTGCATTTTGTATTGAATTCGGATGCAATTTCTGTGTTTCATCGTCGATAAGAATTTCCAAGCGATACAGTAAACCTGAAGTGAAGCACCGGAATCTAAAACTGGACTCGGAGGAGAGGTTCAAATCATTGAAAGTGACTGTGTTAGTCCTTTTGTACTTAAAACTGCATTGTGCCTTTTGTATTACATTTGGATGCAATTTCTGTGTTCCTTCGTCAATAAGAAGGTCCAAGGAATACAGTAAACCTGAAGTGAAGCATCGGAATCTAAAACTGGACTCACAGGCGAGGTTCAAATCATAGAAAGTTAGAGTGTCAGTCCTCTTGCACTTAAAGTCGGCATTGTGGGTTTTGTATTAAATTCGGATGCAATTTCTGTGTTCCATCGTCAATAAGAAGGTCCCAGGGATACAGTAAACCAGAAGTGAAGCATCGGAATCTAAAACTGGACTCACAGGAGAAGTTCAAATCATAGAAAGTAAGAGTGTCAGTCCTCTTGTACCTAAGTCGCCATAGTGCATTTTGTATTAAATTCGGATGCTAGTTCTGTGTTTCATCGTCAAGAAGAAGGTATAAGGTACACAGTAAACCTGAAGGGAAGCAGCGGAATCTAAAACTGGAATCGCAGGAGAGGTTCAAATCATAGAAAGTTAGAGTGTCAGTCCTCTTGTACGTAAAGTTGGCGTTCTCCGTTTTGTATTAAATTCGGATGTAATTTTTGTGTTCCTTCGTCAATAAGAAGGTCCAAGGGATACAGTAAACCTGAAGTGAAGCATCGGAATCTAAAACTGGACTCACAGGAGAAGTTCAAATCATAGAAATTTAGAGTGTTAGTCCACTTGTACTTAGGTCGGCATTGTGCCTTTTGTATTAAATTCGGATGCAATTTCTGTGTTACAACGTCAATAAGAAGGTCCCAGGGATACAGTAAACTGGAAGTGAAGCACCGGAATCTGAAACTGGACTCGCAGGAGAGGCTCAAATCATTGAAAGTTACGGTGTCAGTCCTTTTGTACTTAAAACTGCATTGTGCCTTTCGCATTATATTCGGATGCAATTTCTGTGTTTCATCGTCAATAAGAAGGTCCACGGTATACAGTAAACATGAAGTGAAGCATTGAAATCTAAAACTGCACTCACAGGAGAGCTTCAAATCATAGAAAGTTAGAGTGACAGTCCTCTTGTATTTAAGTAGGCATTGTGCCTTTTGTATTAAATTCGGATGCAATTTCTGTGTTGCATCGTCAATAAGAATTTCCAAGCGATACAGTAAACCTGAAGTGAAGCACCGGAATCTGAACCTGGGCTCACAGGAGAGGTTCAAATCTTAGAAAGTTAAAGTGTCAGTCCTCTTGTACGTAAGTCGGCATTGTGGCTTTAGTATTAAATTCGGATGTAATTTCTGTGTTTCATCGTCAATAAGAAGGTCCAAGGTATACAGTAAACCTGATGTGAAGCATCGGAATCTAGAACTGGACTCACAGGAAAGGTTCAAATCTTAGAAAATCAGAGTGGCAGTCCTCTTGTACTTAAGTCGGCATTGTGCCTTTTGTATTAAATTCGGATGCAATTTCTATGTTGCATCGTCAATAAGAATTTCCAAGCGATACAGTAAACCTGAAGTGAAGCACCGGAATCTGAAACTGGACTCGCAGGAGAGGCTCAAATCATTGTAAGTTACAGTGTCAGTCCTTTTGTACTTAACACTGCATTGTGCCTTTTGCATTATATTCGGGTGCAATTTCTGTGTTTCATCGTCAATAAGAAGGTCCAAGGTATACAGTAAACATGAAGTGAAGCATTGGAATCTAAAACTGGACTCACAGGAGAGGTTCAAATAATAGAAAGTTAGAGTGTCAGTCCTCTTGCACTTAAAGTCGGCATTGTGCGTTTTGTATTAAATTCGGATGCAATTTCTGTGTTCCTTCGTCAATAAGAAGGTCCAAGGGACACAGTAAACCTGAAGTGAAGCATCAGAATCTAAAACTGGACTCACAGGAAAAGTTCAAATCATAGAAAGTAAGAGTGTCAGTCCTCTTGTACTTAGGTCGGCATTGTGCGTTTTGTATTGCATTCGGATGCAATTTCTGTGTTTCAACGTCAATAAGAAGGTCCAAGGATACAGTAAACAGGAAGTGAAGCAGCGGAATCTAAAACTGGACTCACAGGAGAGGTTCAAATCTTAGAAAGTTAGAGTGTCAGTCCTCTTGTACGTAAGTTGGCATTGTGGCTTTAGTATTAAATTCGGATGTAATTTCTGTGTCTCATCGTCAATAAGAAGGTCCAAGGTATACAGTAAACCTGTTGTGAAGCATCGGAATCTAAAACTGGACTCACAGGAAAGGTACAAATCTTAGAAAATTAGAGGGTCAGTCCTCTTGTACTTATGTCGGCATTGTGCCTTTTGTATTAAATTCGGATGCAATTTCAGTGTTTCATCGTCAATAAGAAGGTCCAAGGTATACAGCAAAACTGAAGTGAAGCATCGGAATCTAAAACTGGACTCACAGGAGGGGTACAAATCATAGAAAGTTAGACTGTCAGTCCTCTTGTACTTAAGTCGGCATTGTGCCTTTTGTATTAAATTCGGATGCAAAATCTGTTATTCATCGTCAATAAGAAGGTCCAAGGGATACAGTAAAGCTGAAGTGAAGCTTCCGAGTCTAAAACTGGACTCACATTAGAGGTTGAAATCATAGAAAGTTAGAAAGTCAGTCCTCTTGTACATAGGTTGGCATTGTGCCTTTTGTATTAAATTCGGATGCAATTTCTGTGTTTCATCGTCAATAAGAAGGACCAAGGGATACAGTAAACCTGAAGTGAAACGTCGGAATCTAAAACTGGACTCACAGGAGAGGTTCAAATCATAGAAAGTAAGAGTGTCAGTCCTCTTGTACTTAAGTCGACATTGTGCCTCTTGTATTAAATTGGGATGCAATTTCTGTGTTTCATCGTCAATAAGACGGTCCAAGGTATACAGCAAACCTGAAGTGAAGCATCGAAACCTAAAACTGGACTCACAGGAGAGTTTCAAATCATAGTAAGTTAGAGTGTCAGTCCTCCTGTACTTATGTCGGCATTGTGCCTTTTGTATTAAATTCGGATGCAATTTCTGTGTTTCAACGTCAATAAGAAGGTCCAAGGTATACAGTATACCTGAAGTGATGCATCGGAATCTAAAACCGCACTCACAGGAGAGGTCCAATTCATAGAAAGTTAGAGTGTCAGTCCGTTTGTACATATGTCGGCATTGTGTCTTTTGTATTAAATTGGGATGCAATTTCTGAGTTTCATCGTCAATAAGAAGGTCCAAGGGATACAGTAAACCTGAAGTGAAGGATCGGAATCAAAAACTGAACTCACAGGAGAGGTTCAAATGATAGAAAGTTAGAATGTCGGTCCTCTTGTACTTAAGTCGGCATTGTGCCTTTTGTATTATTTCGGATGCAATTTCTGTGTTTCATCGTCAATAAGAAGGTCCAAGGGATACAGTAAACCTGATGTGAAGCTTCGGAATCCAAGACTGGACTCGCAGGAGAGGTCAAAATCATAGAAATTAGAGTGTCAGTTCTCTTGTACTTAATTCAACATTGTGAACTTTGTATTAAATTCGGATGCAATTTCCGTGTTTCATCGTCAATAAGAAGGTTCAAGGTATACAGTAAACCTGAAGTGAAGCATCGGAATCTAAAACAGGACTCTCAGGTGAGGTTCAAATCATAGAAAGTTAGAGTGTCAGTCCTCTTGTACCTAAGTCGGCATTGTGCCTTTTGTATTAAATTGGGGTGCAATTTCTGAGTTTCATCGTCAATAAGAAGGTCCAAGGGATACAGTAAACCTGAAGTGAAGCATCGGAATCTAAAACTAGACTCACAGGAGAGGTTCAAATCATAAAATGTTCGTGTGTCAGTCCTCTTGTACTTAAGTCGGCATTGTGCCTTTTGTATTTATTTAAGATGCAATTTCTGTGTTTCATCGTCAATAAGAAGGTCCAAGGGATACAGTTAACCTGAAGTGAAGCATTGGAGTCTAAAACTGGACTCACAGGAGAGGTTCCAATCATAGAAAGTTAGAGTGTCAGTCCTCTTGTACCTAAGTCGGCATTGTGCCTTTTGTATTAAATTGGGATGCAATTTCTGAGTTTCATCGTCAATAAGAAGGTCCAAGGGATATTGTAAACCTGAAGTTAAGCATCGGAATCTATAACTGGACTCACAGAAGAGGTTCAAATCATAGAAAGTTAGAGTGTCAGTCCACTTGTACTTCAGTCGGCATTGTGCCCTTTGTATTGAATTGGGATGCTATTTCTGAGGTTCATCGTCAATAAGAAGGTCCAAGGGATTCAGTTAACCTCAAGTGAAGAATCGGAATCTAAAACTGGACTCACAGGAGAGGTTCAAATGATACAAAGTTAGAGTGTCGGTCCTCTTGTACTTAAGTCGGCATTGTGTTCTTGTATTAAATTCGGATGCAATTTCTGTGTTTCATCGTCAATAAGAAGGTCCATGGTATACAGTAAACCTGAAGTGTAGCATCGGAATCTAAAGCTGGACTCACAGGTGAGGTTCAAATCATAGAAAGTTAAAGTGTCAGTCCTCTTGTACTTAAGTCGGCATTGTGTCTTTTGTATTAAATTCGGATGCAATTTCTGTGTTTCATCGTCAATAAGAAGGTCCAAGGGATACAGTAAACCTGACGTGAAGCATCGGAATCTAAAACTGCACTCACAGGAGAGGTTCAAATCATAGAAAATTTGTGTGTCAGTCCTCTTGTACTTTAGTCGACATTGTGCCTCTTGTATTAAATTGGGATGCAATTTCTGTGCTTCATCGTCAACAAGAAGGTCCAAGGGATACAGTAAACCTGAAGTGAAGCACCGGAATCTAAAACTGGACTCTCAGGTGAGGTTCAAATCATAGAAAATTAGAGTGTCAGTGCTGTTGTACTTAAGTCGTCAATGTGCCTTTTGTATTATATTCGGATGCAATTTCTGAGTTTCATCGTCAATAAGAAGGTCCAAGGTATACCGTTAACCTGAAGTGAAGCATTGGAGTCTAAAACTGGACTCACAGGAGAGGTTCCAATCATAGAAAGTTAGAGTGTCAGTCCTCTTGTACCTAAGTCGGCATTGTGCCTTTTGTATTAAATTGGGATGCAATTTCTGAGTTTCATCGTCAATAAGAAGGTCCAAGGGATATAGTAAACCTGAAGTGAAGCATCGGAATCTATAACTGGACTCACAGGAGAGGTTCAAATCATAGAAAGTTAGAGTGTCAGTCCACTTGTACTTCAGTCGGCATTGTGCCCTTTGTATTGAATTGGGATGCAATTTCTGAGGTTCATCGTCAATAAGAAGGTCCAAGGGATTCAGTAAACCTCAAGTGAAGAATCGGAATCTAGAACTGGACTCACAGGAGAGGTTCAAATGATACAAAGTTAGAGTGTCGGTCCTCTTGTACTTAAGTCGGCATTGGGTTTTTGTATTAAATTCGGATGCAATTTCTGTGTTTCATCGTCAATAAGAAGGTCCATGGTATACAGTAAACCTGAAGTGTAGCATCGGAATCTAAAGCTGGACTCACAGGTGAGGTTCAAATCATAGAAAGTTAAAGTGTCAGTCCTCTTGTACTTAAGTCGGCATTGTGTCTTTTGTATTAAATTCGGATGCTATTTCTGTGTTTCATCGTCAATAAGAAGGTCCAAGGGATACAGTAAACCTGAAGTGAAGCATCGGAATCTAAAACTGCACTCACAGGAGAGGTTCAAATCATAGAAAATTTGAGTGTCAGTCCTCTTGTACTTAAGTCGACATTGTGCCTCTTGTATTAAATTGGGATGCAATTTCTGTGTTTCATCGTCAATAAGACGGTCCAAGGTATACAGTAAACCTGAAGTGAAGCATCGGAATCTAAAATTGGACTCACAGGAGAGGTTCAAATCATAGTAAGTTAGTGTGTCAGTCCTCTTGCACTTAATTCAGCATTGTGCCTTTTGTATTAAATTCGGCTGCAATTTCTGTGTTTCATCCTCAATAAGAAGGTCCATGATATACAGTAAACCTGAAGTGAAGCATCGGAATCTAAAACTGGACTCACATTAGAGGTTCAAATCATAGAAAGTTAGAGTGTCAGTCCTCTTGTACTTAAGTCGGCATTGTGCCTTTTGAATTTAATTCCGATTCAATTTCTGAGTTTCATCGTCAATAAGAAGGTCAGAGGGATACAGTAAACCTGAAGTGAAGCATCGGAATCTAAAACTGCACACACAGGAGAGGTTCAAATCAAAGAAAATTTGAGTGTCAGTCCTCTTGTACTTTAGTCGACATTGTGCCTCTTGTATTAAATTGGGATGTAATTTCTGAGTTTCATCATCAATAAGAAGGTCCAAGGGATACGATAAACCTGAAGTGTAGCAACGGAATCTAAAACTGGACTCACAGTAGGGGTTCAAATCGTAGAAAGTTAGAGTGTCAGTCCTCTTGTACTTAAGTCGGCATTGTGCCTTTTGTATTAAATTCGGATGCAATTTCTGTGTTTCATCGTCAATAAGAAGGTCCAAGGTATACAGTAAACCTGAAGTGAAGCATCGGAATCTAAAATTGGACTCACAGAAGAGGTTCAAATCATAAAAGGTTAGAGTGTCAGTCCTCTTGTACTTAAGTCGGCATTGTGCCTTTTGTACTATTTCGGATGCAAGTTCTGTGTTTCATCGTCAATAAGAATGTCCAAGGGATACGGTAAACCTGAAGTGAGCTTCGGAATCCAGAACTGGACTCGCAGGAGAGGTCCAAATCATAGAAACTAGAGTGTCAGTCCTCTTGTACTTAAGTCGACATTGTGCCTCTTGTATTAAATTGGGATGCAATTTCTGTGTTTCATCGTCAATAAGAAGGACCAAGGGATACAGTAAACCTGAAGTGAAGCATCGGAATGTAAAACTGGACTCACTGGAGAGGTTCAAATCATAGAAAGTTAGAGTGTCAATCCACTTGTACTTAAGTCGACATTGTGCCTCTTGTATTAAATTGGGATGCAATTTCTGTGTTTCATCGTCAATAAGACGGTCCAAGGTATACAGTAAACCTGAAGTGAAGCATCGAAATCTAAAACTGGACTCACAGGAGAGTTTCAAATCATAGTAAGTTAGAGTGTCAGTCCTCTTGTACTTAAGTCGGCATTGTGCCATTTGTATTAAATTCGGATGCAATATCTGTGTTTCATCATCAATAAGAAGGTGCAAGGTATACAGTAAACCTGAAGTGAAGCATCGGAATTTAAAATTTGACTCACAAGAGAGGTTCAAATCATAGAAAATTTGAGTGTCAGTCCTCTTGTACTTATGTCGGCATTGTGCCTTTTGTATTAAATTCGGATGCAATTTCTGTGTTTCAACGTTAATAAGAAGGTCCAAGGTATACAGTATACCTGAAGTGATGCATCGGAATCAAAAACCGCACTCACAGGGGAGGTCCAATTCATAGAAAGTTAGAGTGTCAGTCCGCTTGTACATATGTCGGCATTGTGTCTTTTGTATTACATTGGGATGCAATTTCTGAGTTTCATCGTCAATAAGAAGGTCCAAGGGATACAGTAAACCTGAAGTGAAGGATCGGAATCAAGAACTGGACTCACAGGAGAGGTTCTAATGATAGAAAGTTAGAGTGTCGGTCCTCTTGTACTTAAGTCGGCATTGTGCCTTTTGTATTATTTCGGATGCAATTTCTGTGTTTCATCGTCAATAAGAAGGTCCAAGGGATACAGTAAACCTGAAGTGAAGCTTCGGAATCCAAAACTGGACTCGCAGGAGAGGTCAAAATCATAGAAATTAGAGTGTCAGTTCTCTTGTACTTAAATCGACATTGTGAATTATGTATTAAATTCGGATGCAATTTCCGTGTTTCATCGTCAATAAGAAGGTTCAAGGTATACAGTAAACCTGAAGTGAAGCATCGGAATCTAAAACTGGACTCTCAGGTGAGGTTCAAATCATAGAAAGTTAGAGTGTCAGTCCTCTTGTACTTAAGTCGGCATTGTGCCTTTTGTATTAAATTGGGATACAATTTCTGAGTTTCATCGTCAATGAGAAGGTCCAAGGGATACAGTAAACCTGAAGTGAAGCATCTTAATCTAAAACTAGACTCACAGGAGAGGTTCAAATCATAGAATGTTAGTGTGTCAGTCCTCTTGTACTTAAGTCGGCATTGTGCCTTTTGTACTTATTTAAGATGCAATTTCTGTGTTTCATCGTCAATAAGAAGGTCCAAGGGATACAGTAAACCTGAAGTGAAGGATCGGAATCTAAAACTGGACTCACAGGAGAGGTTCAAATCATAGATAGTTAGAGTGTCATTCCTCTTGTACTTAAGTCGGCATTGTGCCTTTTGTGTTAAATTGGGATGCAATTTCTGTGTTTCACCGTCAATAAGAAGGTCCAAGGGATACAGTAAACCTATAGAGAAGCATCGGAATCTAAAACTGGACTCACAGGAGAGGTTCAAATCATAGAAAGTTAGAGTGTCAGTCCTCTTGTATATTAGCCGGCATTGTGCCTTTTGTATTAAATTAGGATGCAATTTCTGAGGTTCATCGTCAAAAAGAAGGTCCAAGATACTCAGTAAACCTCAAGTGAAGAATCAGAATCTAAAACTGGACTCACAGGAGAGGTTCAAATGATACAAAGTTAGAGTGTCGGTCCTCTTGTACATAAGTCGGCATTGTGTTTTTGTATTACATTCGGATGCAATTTCTGTGTTTCATCGTCAATAAGAAGGTCCATGGTATACAGTAAACCTGAAGTGTAGCATCGGAATCTAAAGCTGGACTCACAGGTGAGGTTCAAATCATAGAAAGTTAAAGTGTCAGTCCTCTTGTACTTAAGTCGGCATTGTGTCTTTTGTATTAAATTCGGATGCAATTTCTGTGTTTCATCGTCAATAAGAAGGTCCAAGGGATACAGTAAACCTGAAGTGAAGCATCGGAATCTAAAACTGCACTCACAGGAGAGGTTCAAATCATAGAAAATTTGAGTGTCAGTCCTCTTGTACTTTAGTCGACATTGTTCCGCTTGTATTAAATTGGGATGCAATTTCTGTGTTTCATCGTCAATAAGACGGTCCAAGGTATACAGTAAACCTGACGTGAAGTATCGGAATCTAAAATTGGACTCACAGGAGAGGTTCAAATCATAGTAAGTTAGTGTGTCAGTCCTCTTGCACTTAAGTCGGCATTGTGCCTTTTTTATTAAATTCGGCTGCAATTTCTGTGTTTCATCGTCAATAAGAAGGTCCATGATATACAGTAAACCTGAAGTGAAGCATCGGAATCTAAAACTGGACTCACATTAGAGGTTCAAATCATAGAAAGTTAGAGTGTCAGTCCTCTTGTACTTAAGTCGGCATTGTGCCTTTTGAATTTAATTCCGATGCAATTTCTGAGTTTCATCGTCAATAAGAAGGTCAGAGGCATACAGTAAACCTGAAGTGAAGCATCGGAATCTAAAACTGCACTCACAGGAGAGGTTCAAATCAAAGAAAATTTCAGTGTCAGTCCTCTTGTACTTTAGTCGACATTGTGCCTCTTGTATTAAATTGGGATGCAATTTCTGTGTTTCATCGTCAATAAGACGGTCCAAGGTATACAGTAAACCTGAAGTGAAGCATCGGAATCTAAAACTGGACTGACAGGTGAGGTTCAAATCATAGAATGTTAGTGTAGCGGTCCTCTTGTACTTATGTCGGCATTGTGTCTTTTGTATTAAATTCGGATGCAATTTCTGTGATTCACCGTCAATAAGAAGGTCCAAGGGATACAGTAAACCTGAAGTGAAGCATCGGAATCTAAAACTGGACTCATAGGAGAGGATCAAATCATAGATAGTTAGAGTGTCATTCCTCTTGTACTTATGTCGGCATTGTGCCTTTTGTATTAAATTCGGATGCAATTTCTGTGTTTCATCGTCAATAAGAAGGTCCATGATATACAGTAAACCAGAAGTGAAGCATCGGAATCTAAAACTGGACTCACATTAAAGGTTCAAATCATAGAAAGTTAGAGTGTCAGTCCTCTTGTACTTAAGTCGGCATTGTGCCTTTTGAATTTAATTCCGATGCAATTTCAGAGTTTCATCGTCAATAAGAAGGTCAGAGGGATACAGTAAACCTGAAGTGAAGCTTCGGAATCCAAAACTGGACTCGCAGGAGAGGTCCAAATCATAGAAATTAGAGTTTCAGTTCTCTTGTACTTAAATCGGCATTGTGCATTTTGTATTAAATTCGGATGCAATTTCCGTGTTTCATCGTCAATAAGAAGGTCCAAGGTATACAGTAAACCGGAAGTGAAGCATCGGAATCTAAAACTGGACTCTCAGGTGAGGTTCAAATCATAGAAAGTTGTGTGTCAGTCCTCTTGTACTTAAGTCGGCATTTTGCCTTTTGTATGAAATTGGGATGCAATTTCTGAGTTTCATCGTCAATAAGAAGGTCCAAGGGATACAGTAAACCTGAAGTGAAGCATCGGAATCTAAAACTATACTCACAGGAGAGGTTCAAATCATAGAATGTTAGAGTGCCAGTCCTCTTGTACTTAAGTCGGCATTGTGCCTTTTGTATTAAGTTAAGATGCAATTTCTGTGTTTCATCGTCAATAAGAAGGTCCAAGGGATACAGTAAACCTGAAGTGAAGCATCGGAATCTATAATTGGACTCATAGGAGAGGTTCAAATCATAGATAGTTAGAGTGCATTCCTCTTGTACTTAAGTCGGCATTGTGCCTTTTGTGTTAAATTGGCATGCAATTTCTGTGTTTCATCGTCAATAAGAAGGTCCAAGGGATACAGTAAACCTATAGTGAAGCATCGGAATCTAAAACTGGACTCACAGGAGAGGTTCAAATCATAGAAAGTTAGAGTGTCGGTCCTCTTGTACTGAAATCGGCACTGTGCCTTTAGTATTATATTCGGATGCAATTTCTGTGTTTCATCGTCAATAAGAAGGTGCAAGGTATACAGTTAACCTGAAGTGAAGCATTGGAATCTAAAACTGGACTCACAGGAGAGGTTCCATTCATAGAAAGTTAGAGTGTCAGTCCTCTTGTACCTAAGTCGGCATTGTGCCTTTTGTATTACATTGGGATGCAATTTCTGAGTTTCATCGTCATTAAGAAGGTCCTAGGGATACAGTAAACCTGAAGTGAAGGATCGGAATCTATAACTGGACTCACAGGAGAGGTTCAAATCATAGAAAGTTAGAGTGTCAGTCCGCTTGTACTTAAGTCGGCATTGTGCCTTTTGTATTGTATTCGGATGCAATTTCTGTGTTTGATCGTCAACAAGAATTTCCAAGGGATACAGTAAACCTGCAGTGAAGCATCGGAATCTAAAACTGGACTCGCAGGCGTGGTTCAAATCAAAGAAAGTTAGAGTGTCAGTCCTTTTGTACTTAAATCTGCATTGTGCCTTTTGTATTATATTCGGTGCGAATTCTATGTTCCATCGTCATTAACAAGGTCCAAGGGATACAGTAAACCTGAAGTGAAGCATCGGAATCGAAAACTGGACCCACAGGAGAGGTTCAAATCATAGAAATTAGAGTGTCAGTCCTCTCGTACTTAAATCGGCATTGTGCATTTTGTATTAAATTTCGGATGCAATTTCCGAGTTTCATTGTCAATAAGAAGGTGCAAGGTATACAGTACACCTGAAGTGAAGCATCGGAATCTAAAACTGGACCAACAGGTGAGGTTCAAATCATAGAAAGTTAGTGTAGCAGTCCTCTTGTACTTAAGTCGGCATTGTGCCTTTTGTATTAAATTCGGATGTAATTTCTGTGTTTCATCGTCAATAAGAAGGTCCAAGGGATACAGTAAACCTGAAGTGAAGCATCGGAAACAAAAACTCGACACACAGGAGAGGTTCACATCATAGAAAGTTAGAGTGTCAGTCCTCTTGTACTTAAGTCGGCATTGTGCCTTTTGTATTAATTTCGGATGCAATTTCTGAGTTTCATCGTTAATACGAAGGTCCAAGGGATACAGTAAACGTGAAGTGAAGCATCGAAATCGAGAACTGGACTCACAGGGAAGTTTCAAGTAATAGAAAGTTAGAGTGTCAGTCCGCTTGTAATTAAGTCGGCATTGTGCCTTTTGTATTAATTTGGGATGCAATTTCTGAGCTTCATCGACAATAAGAAGTTATAAGGGATGCAGTAAACCTGGAGTGAAGCATCGGGATCTAAAACTGGACTCACAGAAGAGGTTCAAATCATAGAAAGTTAGAGTGTCGGTCCTCTTGTACTTAAGTCGTCATTGTGCTTTTTGTATTAAATTTGGATGCAATTTCTGTGCTTCATCGTCAATAACAAGGTACAAGGGATACAGTAAACCTGAAGTTAAGCATCGGAATCTAAAACTGGACTCACAGGAGAGGTTCAAATCATAAAAAGTTAGTGTGTCAGTCTTTTGTATTATTTCGGATGCAACTTCTGTGTTTCATCGCCAATAAGAAGGTCCAAGGGATACAGTAAACCTGAAGTAAAGCATCAGAATCTAAAACTGGACTCACAGGAGAGGTTCAAATCGTAGAAAGTTAGAGTGTTAGCCCTCTTGGACTTTAGTCGGCATTGTGCCTTTTGTATTAAATAGGGATACAATTTCTGTGTTTCATCGTCAATAAGAAGGTCCAAGGGATACAGTAAACCTGAAGTGAGGCATCGGAATCTAAAACTGTATTCGCAGGAGAGGTTAAAATCATAGGAAGTTAGAGTGTTAGTCCTCTTGTACTGAAGTCGGCATTGTGCCCCTTGTATTATATTCGGATGCAATTTCTGTGTTTCATCGTCAATAAGAAGGTCCAAGGTATACAGTAAACCTGAAGTGAAGCATCGGAATCTAAAACTAGACTCACAGGAGAGGTTCAAATCATAAAAAGTTAGAGTGTCAGTCCTCTTGTACTTTAGTCGGCATTGTGCCTTTTGTATTAAATAGGGATGCAATTTCTGCGTCTCATCGTCAATAAGAATGTACAAGGTATACAGTAAACCTGAAGCGAAACATCGGAATCTAAAACTGGACTCACAGGAGAGGTTCAAGTCATAGATAGTTGGAGTGTCATTCCTCTTGTACTTAAGTCGGCATTGTGCCTTTTGTATTAAATTCGGATGCAATTTCTGTGTTTCATCGTCAATAAGAAGGTCCATGATATACAGTAAACCTGAAGTGAAGCATCGGAATCTAAAACTGGACTCACATTAGAGGTTCAAATCATAGACAGTTAGAGTGTCAGTCCTCTTGTACTTAAGTGGGCATTGTGCTTTTTGAATTTAATTCCGATGCAATTTCTGAGTTTCATCGTCAATAAGATGGTCAGAGGGATACAGTAAACCTGAAGTGAAGCTTCGGAATCTAAAACTGCCCTCACAGGAGAGGTTCAAATCATAGAAAAATTGAGTGTCAGTCCTCTTGTACTTAAGTCGGCATTGTGCTTTTTGTATTAAATTCGGATGCAATTTCTGTGTTTCATCGTCAATACGAAAGTCCAACGTAAACAGTAAACCTGAAGTGAAGCATCGGAATCGAATACTGGACTCACAGGAGAGGTTCAAATCATAGAAAGTTAGAGTGTCAGTTCTCTTGTACTTAATTCGGCATTGTGCCTTTTGTATTATATTCGGATGCAATGTCTGTGTTTGATCGTCAACAAGAATTTCCAAGGATTACAGTAAACCTGAAGTGAAGCATCGGAATCTAATACTGGACTCACAGGAGAGGTTCAAATCATAGAAAGTTAGAGTGTCAGTCCTCTTGTACTTTAGTCGGCATTGTGCCTGTTGTATTAAATTCGGATGCAATTTCTGTGTTTCATCGTCAATAAGAAGGTCCAAGGGATACAGTAAACCTGAAGTGTAGCATCGGAATCTAATACTGGACTCACAGTAGGGGTTCAAATCGTAGAGTGTTAGAGTGTCAGTCCTCTTGTACTTAAGTCGGCATTGTGCCTTTTGTATTAAATTCGGATGCAAATTCTGTGTTTCATCGTCAATAAGAAGGTCCAAGTGATAAGGTAAACCTGAAGTGAAGCATCGAAATCTAAAACTGGACTCACAGGAGAGGTTCGAATCTTAGAAAGTTAGAGTGTCAGTCTTCTTGTACTAAGTCGGCATTGTGAATTTTGTATTAAATTGGGATGCAATTTCTGTGTTTCATCGTCAATAAGAAGGTCCAAGGGATACAGTAAACCCGACGTGAAGCATCGGAAACTGAAACTGGACTCACAGGAGAGGTTCACGTCATAGAAAGTTAAAGTGTCAGTCCTCTTGTACTTAAGTCGGCATTGTGTCTTTTGTATTAAATTCGGATGCAATTTCTGTGATTCATCGTCAATAAGAAGGAATAAGGAATACAGTAAACCTGAAGTGAAGCATCGGAAACTGAAACTGGACTCACAGCAGAGGTTCACATAATAGAAAGTTAGGTTGTCAGTCCTCTTGTACTTAAGTCGGCATTGTGCCTTTTGTATTAGTTTCGGATGCAGTATCTGCGTTTCATCGTCAATGAGAAGGTCCAAGGGATACAGTAAACCAGGAGTGAAGCATCGGGATCTGAAACTGGACTCACAGGAGAGGTTCAAATCATAGAAAGTTAGAGTGTCAGTCCTCTTGTACTTAAGTCTGCAATGTGCCTTTTGTATTAAATTCGGATGCAATTTCTGTGTTTCATCGTCAACAAGAAGGTCCAAGGTATACAGTAAACCCTAAGTGAAGCATCGGAATCTAAAACTGGACTCACAGGAGAGGTTCAAATCATAAAAAGTTAGAGTGTTAGTCCTCTTGTACTTTAGTCGGCATTGTGCCTTTTGTAATAAATAGGGATGCAATTTCTATGTTTCATCGTCAATAAGAAGGTCCAAGGGATACAGTAAACCTGAAGCGAAGCATCGGAATCTACAACTGGATTCGCAGGAGAGGTTAAAATCATAGAAAGTTAGAGTGTTAGTCCTCTTGTACTGAAATCGGCAATGTGCCTTTTGTATTATATTCGGATGCAATTTCTGTGTTTCATCGCCAATAAGAAAGTCCAAGGTATACAGTAAACCTGAGGTGAAGCATTGGAATCTAAAACTGGACTCTCAGGAGAGGTTCAAATCATAAGAAGTTAGAGTGTCAGTCCTCTTGTACTTAAGTCGGCATTGTGCCTTTTGTATTATTTCGGATGCAATTTCTGTGTTTCATCGTCAATAAGAGTGTCCAAGGGATACAGTAAGCCTGAAGTGAAGCTTCGGAATCCAAAACTGGACTCACAGGAGAGGTTCAAGTCATAGATAGTTAGAGTGTCATTCCTCTTGTACTTAAGTCGGCATTGTGCCTTTTGTATTAAATTCGGATGCAATTTCTGTGTTTCATCGTCAATAAGAAGGTCCATGATATACAGTAAACCTGAAGGGAAGCATCGGAATTTGAAAGTGGACTCACATTAGAGCTTCAAATCATAGAAAGTTAGAATGTCAGTCCTCTTGTACTTAAGTCGGCATTGTGCCTTTTCAATTTAATTCCGATGCAATTTCTGAGTTTCATCGTCAATAAGATGGTCAGAGGGACACAGTAAACCTGAAGTGAAGCTTCGGAATCTAAAACTGCCCTCACAGGAGAGGTTCAAATCATAGAAAAATAGAGTGTCAGTCCTCTTGTACTTAAGTCGGCATTGTGCTTTTTGTATTAAATAATGATGTAATTTCTGTGTTTCATCGTCAATACGAAAGTCCAACGTAAACAGTAAACCTGAAGTGAAGCATCGGAATCGAATACTGGACTCACAGGAGAGGTTCAAATCATAGAAAGTTAGAGTGTCAGTCCTCTTGTACTTAAGTCGGCATTGTGCCTTTTGTATTATATTCGGATGCAATTTCTGTGTTTGATCGTCAACAAGAATTTCCAAGGGATACAGTAAACATGAAGTGAAGCATCGGAATCTAAAACTGGACTCGCAGGCGTGGTTCAAATCAAAGAAAGTTAGAGTGTCAGTCCTTTTGTACTTAAATCTGCATTGTGCCTTTTGTATTATATTCGGTAGCGATTTCTGTGTTCCATCGTCATTAAGAAGGTCCAAGGGATACAGTAAACCTGAAGTGAAGTATCAGAATCGAAAACTGGACTCACAGGAGAGGATCAAATCATAGAAAGTTAGAGTGTCAGTCCTCTTGTACTTTGGTCGGCATTGTGCCTTTTGTATTAAATTCGGATGCAATTTCTGTGTTTCATCGTCAATAAGAAGGTCCAAGGGATACAGTAAACCTGAAGTGTAGCATCGGAATCTAATACTGGACTCACAGTAGGGGTTCAAATCGTAGAGAGGTAGAGTGTCAGTCCTCTTGTACTTAAGTCGGCATTGTGCCTTTTGTATTAAATTCGGATGCAAATTCTGCGTTTCATCGTCAATAAGAAGGTCCAAGTGATACAGTAAACCTGAAGTGAAGCATCGAAATCTAAAACTGGACTCACAGGAGAGGTTCGAATCTTAGAAACTTAGAGTGTCAGTCTTCTTGTACTAAGTCGGCATTGTGAATTTTGTATTAAATTAGGATGCAATTTCTGTGTTTCATCGTCAATAAGAAGGTCCAAGGGATACAGTAAACCCGAAGTGAAGCATCGGAAACTGAAACTGGACTCACAGGAGAGGTTCACATCATAGAAAGTTAGAGTGTCAGTCCTCTTGTACTTAAGTCGGCATTGTGTCTTTTGTATTAAATTCGGATGCAATTTCTGTGATTCATCGTCAATAAGATGGTCCAAGGAATACAGTAAACCTGAAGTGAAGCATCGGAAACTAAAACTGGACTCACAGGAGAGGTTCACATCATAGAAAGTTAGGTTGTCAGTCCTCTTGTACTTAAGTCGGCATTGTGCCTTTTGTATTAATTTCGGATGCAATATCTGCGTTTCATCGTCAATAAGAAGGTCCAAGGGATACAGTAAACCTGAAGTGAAGCATCGAAATCGAAAACTGGACTCACAGGAGAGGTTTAAATTATAGAAAGTTAGAGTGTCAGTCCGCTTGGACTTAAGTCGGCATTGTGCCTTTTGTATTAAATTGGGATGCAATGTCCGAGCTTCATCTTCAATAAGAAGTTCCAAGGGATACAGTAAACCAGGAGTGAAGAATCGGGATCTAAAACTGGACTCACAGGAGAGGTTCAAATCATAGAAAGTTAGAGTGTCAGTCCTCTTGTACTTAAGTCTGCAATGTGCCTTTTGTATTAAATTGGGACGCAATTTCTGTGTTTCATCGTCAACAAGAAGGTCCAAGGTATACAGTAAACCCTAAGTGAAGCATCGGAATCTAAAACTGGACTCACAGGAGAGGTTCAAATCATAAAAAGTTAGAGTGTTAGTCCTCTTGTACTTTAGTCGGCATTGTGCCTTTTGTAATAAATAGGGATGCAATTTCTATGTTTCATCGTCAATAAGAAGGTCCAAGGGATACAGTAAACCTGAAGCGAAGCATCGGAATCTAAAACTGGACTCACCGGAGAGGTTCAAATCATAGGAAGTTATGGTGTCAGTCCTCTTGTACCTTAGTAGGCATTGTGCCTTTTGTATTAAATAGGGATGCAATTTCTGTGTTTCATCGTCAATAAGAAGGTCCAAGGGATACAGTAAACCTAAAGTGAAGCATCGGAATCTAAAACTAGATTCACAGGAGAGGTTCAAATCATAGAATGTTAGAGTGTCAGTCCTCTTGTACTTCAGTCGGCATTGTGCTTTTTGTATTAAATTCGGATGCAATTTCTGTGTTTCATCGTCAATACGAAAGTCCAAGGTAATCAATAAACCTGAAGTGAAGCATCGGAATCGAATACTGGACTCACAGGAGGGGTTTAAATCATAGAAAGTTAGAGTGTCAGTCCTTTTGTACTTAAGTCGGCATTGTGCCTTTTGTATTAAATTCGGATGCAATTTCTGTGTTTTATCGTCAATAAGAAGGTCCAAGGTATACAGTAAACCTGATGTGAAGCATTGGAATTTAAAACTGGACTCACCGGACAGGTTCAAATCATAGGAAGTTAGAGTGTCAGTCCTCATGTACTTAAGTCGGCATTGTGCCTTTTGTATTAAATTCGGATACAATCTCTGTGTTTCATCGTCAATAAGAAGGTCCAAGGGATACAGTAAACCTGAAGTGTAGCATCGGAATCTGAAACTGGACTCACAGTAGGGGTTCAAATCGTAGAAAGTTAGAGTGTCAGTCCTCTTGTACCTAAGTCGGCATTGTGCCTTTTGTATTAAATTCCGATGCAATTTCTGTGTATCATCGTCAATAAGAAGGTCCAAGGGATACAGTAAACCTGAAGTGAAGAATCGGAATCTAAAACTGGATTCACAGGAGAGTTTCAAATCATAGAAAGTTAGAGTGTCAGTCCTCTTGTACTTAAGTCGGCATTTTGCCTTTTATATTAATTTCGGATGCAATTTCTGTGTTTCATCATCAATAAGAAGGTATAAGGGATACAGTAAACCTGAAGTGAAGCATCGGAGTCTAACACTAGACTCACAGGAGAGGTTCAAATCATAGAGATTTAGAGTGTCACTCCGCTTGTACTAATGTTGGCATTGTGCCTTTTGTATTAAATTGGGATGCAATTTCTGTGTTTCATCGTCAATAAGAAGGTCCAACGGATACAGTAAGCCTGAAGCGAAGCATCGGAATCTAAAACTGGATTCGCAGGAGAGGTTAAAATCATAGAAAGTTAGCGTGTTAGTCCTCTTGTACTGAAATCGGCATTGTGCCTTCTGTTTTATATTCGGATGCAATTTCTGTGTTTCATCGTCAATAAGAAAGTCCAAGGTATACAGTAAACCTGAGGTGAAGCATTGAAATCTAAAACTGGACTCTCAGGAGAGGTTCAAATCATAAGAAGTTAGAGTGTCAGTCCTCTTGTACTTAAGTCGGCATTGTGCCTTTTGTATTATTTCGGATGCAATTTTTTTGTTTCATCGTCAATAAGAATGTCCAAGGGATACAGTAAACCTGAAGTGAAGCTTTGGAATCCAAAACTGGACTCGCAGGATAGGTCCAAATCATAGAAACTAGAGTGTCAGTCCTCTTGTATTTAAATCGGAATTGTGCATTTTGTATTAAATTGGGATGCAATTTCCGTGTTTCATCGTCTATAAGAAGGTCCAAGATATACAATAAACCTGAAGTGAAGAATCGGAATCAAAAACTGGACTCACGGGAGAGGTTCAAACGATAGATAGTTAGAGTGTCAGTCCTCTTGTACTTGAGTCGGCATTGTGACTTTTGTATTAAATTCGGATGCAAATTCTGTGTTTCATCGTCAATAAGAAGGTCCAAGGGATACAGTAAACCTGAAGTGAAGCACCGGAATTTAAAACTGCACTCACAGGAGAGGTTCAAATCATAGAAAGTTAAAGAGTCAGTCCTCGTGTACTTAAGTCGGCATTGAGCATTTGGAATTTATTCGGATGCAATTTCTGTGTTTCATCGTCAATAAGATGGTCCAAAGGAAACAGTAAACCTGAAGTGAAGCATCGGAATCTAAAACTGGACTCACCAGAGAGGTTCAAATCATAGGAAGTTATGGTGTCAGTCCTCTTGTACTTTAGTAGGCATTGTGCCTTTTGTATTAAATAGGGATGCAATTTCTGTGTTTCATCGTCAATAAGAAGGTCCAAGGGATACAGTAAACCTAAAGTGAAGCATCGGAATCTAAAACTGGATTCGCAGGAGAGGTTCAAATCATAGAATGTTAGAGTGTCAGTCCTCTTGTACTTAAGTCGGCATTGTGCTTTTTGTATTAAATTCGGATGCAATTTCTGTGTTTCATCGTCAATACGAAAGTCCAAGGTAAACAGTAAACCTGAAGTGAAGCATCGGAATCGAATACTGGACTCACAGGAGGGGTTCAAATCATAGAAAGTTAGAGTGTCAGTCCTTTTGTAATTAAGTCGGCATTGTGCCTTTTGTATTAAATTCGGATGCAATTTCTGTGTTTTATCGTCAATAAGAAGGTCCAAGGTATACAGTAAACCTGTATCGAAGCATCGGAATCTAAAACTGGATTCACAGGAGAGTTTCAAATCATAGAAAGTTAGAGTGTCAGTCCTCTTGTACTTAAGTCGGCATTGTGCCTTTTATATTAATTTCGGATGCAATTTCTGTGTTTCATCATCAATAAGAAGGTGTAAGGGATACAGTAAACCTGAAGTGAAGCATCGGAATCTAAAACTAGACTCACAGGAGAGGTTCAAATCATAGAAATTTAGAGTGTCACTCCGCTTGTACTAATGTTGGCATTGTGCCTTTTGTATTAAATTGGGATGCAATTTCTGTGTTTCATCGGCAATAAGAAGGTCCAAGGGATACAGTAAGAGTGCAGTGAAGCATCGGAATCTAAAACTGGAATCGCAGGAGAGGTTCAAATCATAGAAAATTAGAGTGTCAGTCCTCTTGTACTTAAGTCGGCATTGTGCCTTTTGCATTAAATTCGGATGCAATTTCCTTGTTTCATCGTCAATAAGAAGGTCCAAGGTATACAGTGAACCTGTATCGAAGCATCGGAATCTAAAACTGGATTCACAGGAGAGTTTCAAATCATAGAAAGTTAGAGTGTCAGTCCTCTTGTACTTAAATCGGCATTGTGCATTTTGTATTAAATTCGGATACAATTTCTGTGTTCCTTCGTCAATAAGATGGTCCCAGGGATACAGTAAACATGAAGTGAAGCATCGGAATCTAAAACTGGACTCACAGGAGAAGTTCAAATCATAGAAAGTTAGAGTGTCAGTCCTCTTGTACTTAGGTCGGCATTGTGCCTTTTGTATTAAATTGGGATGCAATTTCTGTGTTTCATCGTTAATAAGATGGTCCAAGGAATACCGTAAACCTGAAGTGAAGCATCGGAATCCAAAACTGGAATCGCAGGAGAGGTTGAAATCATAGAATGTTAGAGTGTCAGTCCTTTTGTACTTAAGTCGGCATTGTGCCTTTCGTATTAATTTCGGATGCAATTTCTGTGTTTCATCATCAATAAGAAGGTATAACGGATACAGTAAACCTGAAGTGAAGCATCGGAATCTAAAACTAGACTCACAGGAGAGGTTCAAATCATAGTAATTTAGAATGTCAGTCCGCTTGTACTTATGTTGGCATTGTGCCTTTTGTATTAAATTGGTATGCAATTTCTGTGTTTCATCGTCAGTGAGAAGGTCCCAGGGATATAGTAAACCTGAAGTGAATCATCGGAATCTAAAACTGCACTCACAGGACAGGTTCAAATCATAGAAAGTTTGAGTGTCAGTCCTCCTGTACATAAGTCGGCATTGTGCCGTTTGTATTAAATTGGGATGCAATTTCTGTGTTTCATCGTCAATAACAAGGTCCAAGGGATACAGTAAACCTGAAGTGAAGCATCGGAATCTAAAACTGGATTCGCAGGTTAGGTTCAAATCATAGAAAGTTAGAGTGTCAGTCCTCTTGTACTGAAGTCGGCATTGTGCCTTTTGTATTATATTCGGATGCAATTTCTGTGTTTCATCGTCAATAAGAAGGTACAAGGGATACAGTAAACCTGAAGTGAAGCTTCGGAATCCAAAACTGGACTCGCAGGATAGGTCCAAATCATAGAAACTAGAGTGTCAGTGGTCTTGTATTTAAATCGGAATTGTGCATTTTGTATTAAATTGGGATGCAATTTCCGTGTTTCATCGTCTATAAGAAGGTCCAAGATATACAGTAAACCTGAAGTGAAGCATCGGAATCTAAAACTGGACTCACAGGAGAGGTTCAAACGATAGATAGTTAGAGTGTCAGTCCTCTTGTACTTGAGTCGGCATTGTGACTTTTGTATTAAATTCGGATGCAATTTCTGTGTTTCATCGTCAATAAGAAGGTCCAAGGTATACAGTAAACCTGAAGTGAAGCATCGGAATTTAAAACTGCACTCACAGGAGAGGTTCAAATCATAGAAAGTTAAAGAGTCAGTCCTCGTGTACTTAAGTCGGCATTGAGCCTTTTGTAATATATTCGGATGCAATTTCTGTGTTTCATCGTCAATAAGAAGGTCCAAGGGAAACAGTAAACCTGAAGTGAAGCATCGGAATCTAAAACTGGACTCACCGGAGAGGTTCAAATCATAGGAAGTTATGGTGTCAGTCCTCTTGTACCTTAGTAGGCATTGTGCCTTTTGTATTAAATAGGGATGCAATTTCTGTGTTTCATCGTCAATAAGAAGGTCCAAGGGATACAGTAAACCTAAAGTGAAGCATCGGAATCTAAAACTAGATTCACAGGAGAGGTTCAAATCATAGAATGTTAGAGTGTCAGTCCTCTTGTACTTCAGTCGGCATTGTGCTTTTTGTATTAAATTCGGATGCAATTTCTGTGTTTCATCGTCAATACGAAAGTCCAAGGTAATCAATAAACCTGAAGTGAAGCATCGGAATCGAATACTGGACTCACAGGAGGGGTTTAAATCATAGAAAGTTAGAGTGTCAGTCCTTTTGTACTTAAGTCGGCATTGTGCCTTTTGTATTAAATTCGGATGCAATTTCTGTGTTTTA
Source organism: Schistocerca americana (assembly GCF_021461395.2). NCBI lineage: Eukaryota > Metazoa > Arthropoda > Insecta > Orthoptera > Acrididae > Schistocerca > Schistocerca americana. Next base: position 52,876,281 of record NC_060119.1, on the reverse strand, counting down.
TCGTCAATAAGAAGGTCCAAGGTATACAGTAAACCTGATGTGAAGCATTGGAATTTAAAACTGGACTCACCGGACAGGTTCAAATCATAGGAACTTAGAGTGTCAGTCCTCATGTACTTAAGTCGGCATTGTGCCTTTTGTATTAAATTCGGATGCAATCTCTGTGTTTCATCGTCAATAAGAAGGTCCAAGGGATACAGTAAACCTGAAGTGTAGCATCGGAATCTGAAACTGGACTCACAGTAGGGGTTCAAATCGTAGAAAGTTAGAGTGTCAGTCCTCTTGTACCTAAGTCGGCATTGTGCCTTTTGTATTAAATTCCGATGCAATTTCTGTGTATCATCGTCAATAAGAAGGTCCAAGGGATACAGTAAACCTGAAGTGAAGAATCGGAATCTAAAACTGGACTCACAGGAGAGGTTCGAATCTTAGAAAGTTAGAGTGTCCGTCTTCTTGTACTAAGTCGGCATTGTGAATTTTGTATTAAATTGGGATGCAATTTCTGTGTTTCATCGTCAATAAGAGGGTCCAGGGAATACAGTAAACCTGAAGTGAAGCATCGGAATCCAAAACTGGTATCGCAGGAGAGGTTAAAATAATAGAATGTTAGAGTGTCAGTCCTCTTGTACTTAAGTCGGCATTGTGCCTTTTATATTAATTTCGGATGCAATTTCTGTGTTTCATCATCAATAAGAAGGTATAAGGGATACAGTAAACCTGAAGTGAAGCATCGGAGTCTAACACTAGACTCACAGGAGAGGTTCAAATCATAGAGATTTAGAGTGTCACTCCGCTTGTACTAATGTTGGCATTGTGCCTTTTGTATTAAATTGGGATGCAATTTCTGTGTTTCATCGTCAATAAGAAGGTCCAACGGATACAGTAAGCCTGAAGCGAAGCATCGGAATCTAAAACTGGATTCGCAGGAGAGGTTAAAATCATAGAAAGTTAGAGTGTTAGTCCTCTTGTACTGAAATCGGCATTGTGCCTTCTGTTTTATATTCGGATGCAACTTCTGTGTTTCATCGTCAATAAGAAAGTCCAAGGTATACAGTAAACCTGAGGTGAAGCATTGAAATCTAAAACTGGACTCTCAGGAGAGGTTCAAATCATAAGAAGTTAGAGTGTCAGTCCTCTTGTACTTAAGTCGGCATTGTGCCTTTTGTATTATTTCGGATGCAATTTTTTTGTTTCATCGTCAATAAGAATGTCCAAGGGATACAGTAAACCTGAAGTGAAGCTTTGGAATCCAAAACTGGACTCGCAGGATAGGTCCAAATCATAGAAACTAGAGTGTCAGTCTTCTTGTATTTAAATTGGAATTGTGCATTTTGTATTAAATTGGGATGCAATTTCCGTGTTTCATCGTCTATAAGAAGGTCCAAGATATACAATAAACCTGAAGTGAAGAATCGGAATCAAAAACTGGACACACAGGAGAGGTTCAAACGATAGATAGTTAGGGTGTCAGTCCTCTTGTACTTGAATCGGCATTGTGACTTTTGTATTAAATTCGGATGCAAATTCTGTGTTTCATCGTCAATAAGAAGGTCCAAGGGATACAGTAAACCTGAAGTGAAGCACCGGAATTTAAAACTGCACTCACAGGAGAGGTTCAAATCATAGAAAGTTAAAGAGTCAGTCCTCGTGTACTTAAGTCGGCATTGAGCATTTGGAATATATTCGGATGCAATTTCTGTGTTTCATCGTCAATAAGATGGTCCAAAGGAAACAGTAAACCTGAAGTGAAGCATCGGAATCTAAAACTGGACTCACCGGAGAGGTTCAAATCATAGGAAGTTATGGTGTCAGTCCTCTTGTACTTTAGTAGGCATTGTGCCTTTTGTATTAAATAGGGATGCAATTTCTGTGTTTCATCGTCAATAAGAAGGTCGAAGGGATACAGTAAACCTAAAGTGAAGCATCGGAATCTAAAACTGGATTCGCAGGAGAGGTTCAAATCATAGAATGTTAGAGTGTCAGTCCTCTTGTACTTAAGTCGGCATTGTGCTTTTTGTATTAAATTCGGATGCAATTTCTGTGTTTCATCGTCAATACGAAAGTCCAAGGTAAACAGTAAACCTGAAGTGAAGCATCGGAATCGAATACTGGACTCACAGGAGGGGTTCAAATCATAGAAAGTTAGAGTGTCAGTCCTTTTGTAATTAAGTCGGCATTGTGCCTTTTGTATTAAATTCGGATGCAATTTCTGTGTTTCTAAGTCAATAAGAAGGTCCGAGGGATACAGTAAACCTGAAGTGAAGCATCGGAATCCAAAACTGGACTCACAGGAGAGGTTCAAATCTTAGAAATTTAGAGTGCCAGTCTTCTTGTACTTAAGTCGGCTATGTGAATCTTGTATTAAATTGGGATGCAATTTCTGTGTTTCATCGTCAATAAGATGGTCCAAGGAATACCGTAAACCTGAAGTGAAGCATCGGAATCCAAAACTGGAATCGCAGGAGAGGTTGAAATCATAGAATGTTAGAGTGTCAGTCCTTTTGTACTTATGTCGGCATTGTGCCTTTCGTATTAATTTCGGATGCAATTTCTGTGTTTCATCATCAATAAGAAGGTATAAGGGATTCAGTAAACCTGAAGTGAAGCATCGGAATCTAAAACTAGACTCACAGGAGAGGTTCAAATCATAGTAATTTAGAATGTCAGTCCGCTTGTACTTATGTTGGCATTGTGCCTTTCGTATTAAATTGGGATGCAATTTCTGTGTTTCATCGTCAGTGAGAAGGTCCCAGGGATATAGTAAACCTGAAGTGAATCATCGGAATCTAAAACTGCACTCACAGGACAGGTTCAAATCATAGAAAGTTTGAGTGTCAGTCCTCCTGTACATAAGTCGGCATTGTGCCGTTTGTATTAAATTGGGATGCAATTTCTGTGTTTCATCGTCAATAACAAGGTCCAAGGGATACAGTAAACCTGAAGTGAAGCATCGGAATCTAAAACTGGATTCGCAGGTTAGGTTCAAATCATAGAAAGTTAGAGTGTCAGTCCTCTTGTACTGAAGTCGGCATTGTGCCTTTTGTATTATATTCGGATGCAATTTCTGTGTTTCATCGTCAATAAGAAGGTACAAGGGATACAGTAAACCTGAAGTGAAGCTTCGGAATCTAAAACTAGACTCGCAGGAGAGGTTCAAGTCTTGGAAAGTTAGAGTGTCAGTCCTCTAGTACTTAAGTCGGCATTGTGCCTTTAGTATTAAATTAAGATGCAACTTCTGTGTTTCATCGTCAATAAGAAGGTCCAATGCATACAGTAAACCTGAAGTGAAGCATCGGAATCTAAAACTGGACTCACAGGAGAGGTTCAAATCATAGAAAGTTAGAGTGTCAGTCCTCTTGTACTTTAGTCGACATTGTGCCTCTTGTATTAAATTGGTATGCAATTTCTGTGTTTCATTGTCAATAAGACGGTCCAAGGTATACAGTTAACCTGAAGTGAAGCATCGGAATCTAAAACTGGAGTTACAGGTGAGGTTCAAATCATAGAATGTTTGAGTGTCAGTCCTCTTGTACTTTAGTCGACATTGTGCCTCTTGTATTAAATTGGGATGCAATTTCTGTGTTTCATCGTCAATAAGAAGGTCCAATGGATACAGTAAACCTTAAGTGAAGCATCGGAATCTAAAACTGGACTCACAGGAGAGGTTCATACCATAGAGAATTAGAGTGTCAGTCCTCTTGTACTTTAGTCGACATTGTGCCTCTTGTATTAAATTGGTATGCAATTTCTGTGTTTCATCGTCAATTAGACGGTCCAAGGTATACAGTAAACCTGAAGTGAAGCATCGGAATCTAAAACTGGACTCACAGGAGAAGTTCAAATCATAGTAAGTTAGTGTGTCAGTCCTCTTGTACTTAAGTCGGCATTGTGCGTTTTGTATTAAATTCGGATGGAATTTCTGTGTTTCATCGTCAATAAGAAGGGCCATGATATACAGTAAACCTGAAGTGAAGCATCGGAACCTAAAACTGGACTCACAGGAGAGGTTCAAATCATTGAAAATTAGAGTGTCAGTCCTCTTGTACTTAAGTCGGTATTGTGCCTTTTGAATTTAATGCCGATGCAATTTCTGAGTTTCATCGTCATTAAGAAGGTCCAAGGGATACAGTAAACCTGAAGTGAAGCATCGGAATCCAAAACTGGACTCACAGGAGATGTTCAAATCTTAGAAATTTAGAGTGTCAGTCTTCTTGTACTTAAGTCGGCATTGTGAATTTTGTATTAAATTGGGATTCAATTTCTGTGTTTCATCGTCAATACGAGGGTCCAAGGAATACAGTAAACCTGAAGTGAAGCATCGGAATCTAAAACTGGAATCGCAGGAGAGGTTCAAATCTTAGAAATTTAGAGTGTCAGTCTTCTTGTACTTAAGTCGGCATTGTGAATTTTTATTAAATTGGGATTCAATTTCTGTGTTTCATCGTCAATACGAGGGTCCAAGGGATACAGTAAACCTGAAGTGAAGCTTTGGAATCCAAAACTGGACTCGCAGGATAGGTCCAAATCATAGAAACTAGAGTGTCAGTCCTCTTGTATTTAAATCGGAATAGTGCATTTTGTATTAAATTGGGATGCAATTTCCGTGTTTCATCGTCTATAAGAAGGTCCAAAATATACAGTAAACCTGAAGTGAAGAATCGGAATCAAAAACTGGACTCACAGGAGAGGTTCAAACGATAGATAGTTAGAGTGTCAGTCCTCTTGTACTTGAGTCGGCATTGTGACTTTTGTATTAAATTCGGATGCAAATTCTGTGTTTCATCGTCAATAAGATGGTCCAAGGGATACAGTAAACCTGAAGTGAAGCATCGGAATTTAAAACTGCACTCACAGGAGAGGTTCAAATCATAGAAAGTTAAAGAGTCAGTCCTCGTGTACTTAAGTCGACATTGAGCCTTTTGTAATATATTCGGATGCAATTTCTGTGTTTCATCGTCAATAAGAAGGTCCAAAGGAAACAGTAAACCTGAAGTGGAGCATCGGAATCTAAAACTGGACTCACCGGAGAGGTTCAAATCATAGGAAGTTATGGTGTCAGTCCTCTTGTACTTTAGTAGGCATTGTGCCTTTTGTATTAAATAGGGATGCAATTTCTGTGTTTCATCGTCAATAAGAAGGTCCAAGATATACAGTAAACCTGAAGTGAAGAATCGGAATCAAAAACTGGACTCACAGGAGAGGTTCAAACGATAGATAGTTAGAGTGTGAGTCCTCTTGTACTTGAGTCGGCATTGTGCTTTTTGTATTAAATTCGGATGCAATTTCTGTGTTTCATCGTCAATACGAAAGTCCAAGGTAAACAGTAAACCTGAAGTGAAGCATCGGAATCGAATACTGGACTCACAGGAGGGGTTCAAATCATAGAAAGTTAGAGTGTCAGTCCTTTTGTAATTAAGTCGGCATTGTGCCTTTTGTATTAAATTCGGATGCAATTTCTGTGTTTTATCGTCAATAAGAAGGTCCAAGGTATACAGTAAACCTGATGTGAAGCATTGGAATCTAAAACTGGACTCACCGGACAGGTTCAAATCATAGAAAGTTAGAGTGTCAGTCCTCTTGTACTTAAGTCGGCATTGTGAATTTTGTATTAAATTGGGGTGCAATTTCTGGGTTTCATCGTCAATAAAAGGGTCCAAGGGATACAGTAAACCTGAAGTGTAGCATCGGAATCTAATACTGGACTCACAGTAGGGGTTCAAATCGTAGAGAGTTTGAGTGTCAGTCCTCTTGTACTTAAGTCGGCATTGTGCCTTTTGTATTAAATTCGGATGCAAATTCTATGTTTCATCGTCAATAAGGAGGTCCAAGTGATACAGTAAACCAGAAGTGAAGCATTGGAATCTAAAACTGGACTTACAGGAGAGGTTCGAATCTTAGAAAGTTAGTGTGTCAGTCTTCTTGTACTAAGTCGGCATTGTGAATTTTGTATTAAATTGGGATGCAATTTCTGTGTTTCATCGTCAATAAGAGGGTCCAAGGAATACAGTAAACCTGAAGTGAAGAATCGGAATCCAAAACTGGTATCGCAGGGGAGGTTGAATACATAGAATGTTAGAGTGTCAGTCCTCTTGTACTTAAGTCGGCATTGTGCCTTTTAAATTAATTTCGGATGCAATTTCTGTGTTTCATCATCAATAGGAAGGTGTAAGGGATACAGTAAACCGGAAGTGAAGCATCGGAATCTAAAACTAGACTCACAGGAGAGGTTCAAATCATAGAGATTTAGAGTGTCACTCCGCTTGTACTTATGTTGGCATTGTGCCTTTTGTATTAAATTGGGTTGCAATTTCTGTGTTTCATCGTCAATAAGAAGGTCCAAGGGATACAGTAAGCCTGCAGTGAAGCATCGGAATCTAAAACTGGAATCGCAGGAGAGGTTCAAATCATAGACAATTAGAGTGTCAGTCCTCTTGTACTTAAGTCGGCATTGTGCCTTTTGCATTAAATTCGGATGCAATTTCCTTGTTTCATCGTCAATAAGAAGGTCCAAGGTATACAGTAAACCTTTATCGAAGCATCGGAATCTAAAACTGGATTACCAGGAGAGTTTCAAATCATAGAAAGTTAGAGTGTCAGTCCTCTTGTACTTAAGTCGGCATTGTGAATTTTGTATTAAATTCGGATACAATTTCTGTGTTCCTTCGTCAATAAGAAGGTCCCAGGGATACAGTAAACATGAAGTGAAGCATCGGAATCTAAAACTGGACTCACAGGAGAAGTTCAAATCGTAGAAAGTTAGAGTGTCAGTCCTCTTGTACTTAGGTCGGCATTGTGCCTTTTGTATTAAATTCGGATGCAATTTCTGTGTTTCTAAGTCAATAAGAAGGTCCGAGGGATACAGTAAACCTGAAGTGAAGCATCGGAATCCAAAACTGGACTCACAGGAGGGGTTCAAATCTTAGAAATTTAGAGTGCCAGTCTTCTTGTACTTAAGTCGGCTATGTGAATCTTGTATTAAATTGGGATGCAATTTCTGTGTTTCATCGTCAATAAGATGGTCCAAGGAATACCGTAAACCTGAAGTGAAGCATCGGAATCCAAAACTGGAATCGCAGGAGAGGTTCAAATCATAGAATGTTAAAGTGTCAGTCCTTTTGTACTTAAGTCGGCATTGTGCCTTTCGTATTAATTTCGGATGCAATTTCTGTGTTTCATCATCAATAAGAAGGTATAAGGGATACAGTAAACCTGAAGTGAAGCATCGGAATCTAAAACTAGACTCACAGGAGAGGTTCAAATCATAGTAATTTAGAATGTCAGTCCGCTTGTACTTATGTTGGCATTGTGCCTTTTGTATTAAATTGGGATGCAATTTCTGTGTTTCATCGTCAGTGAGAAGGTCCCAGGGATATAGTAAACCTGAAGTGAAGCATCGGAATCTAAAACTGCACTCACAGGACAGGTTCAAATCATAGAAAATTTGAGTGTCAGTCCTCCTGTACATAAGTCGGCATTGTGCCTTTTGTATTAAATTGGGATGCAATTTCTGTGTTTCATCGTCAATAACAAGGTCCAAGGGATACAGTAAACCTGAAGTGAAGCATCGGAATCTAAAACTGGATTCGCAGGTTAGGTTCAAATCATAGAAAGTTAGAGTGTCAGTCCTCTTGTACTGAAGTCGGCATTGTGCCTTTTGTATTATATTCGGATGCAATTTCTGTGTTTCATCGTCAATAAGAAGGTACAAGGGATACAGTAAACCTGAAGTGAAGCATCGGAATCTAAAACTAGACTCACAGGAGAGGTTCAAGTCTTAGAAAGTTAGAGTGTCAGTCCTCTTGTACTTAAGTCGTCATTGTGCCTTTAGTATTAAATTAAGATGCAATTTCTGTGTTTCATCGTCAATAAGAAGGTCCAATGGATACAGTAAACCTGAAGTGAAGCATCGGAATCTAAAACTGGACTCACAGGAGAGGTTCAAATCATTGAAAATTAGAGTGTCAGTCCTCTTGTACTTAAGTCGGTATTGTGCCTTTTGAATTTAATGCCGATGCAATTTCTGAGTTTCATCGTCATTAAGAAGGTCCAAGGGATACAGTAAACCTGAAGTGAAGCATCGGAATCCAAAACTGGACTCACAGGAGATGTTCAAATCTTAGAAATTTAGAGTGTCAGTCTTCTTGTACTTAAGTCGGCATTGTGAATTTTGTATTAAATTGGGATTCAATTTCTGTGTTTCATCGTCAATACGAGGGTCCAAGGAATACAGTAAACCTGAAGTGAAGCATCGGAATCTAAAACTGGAATCGCAGGAGAGGTTCAAATCTTAGAAATTTAGAGTGTCAGTCTTCTTGTACTTAAGTCGGCATTGTGAATTTTGTATTAAATTGGGATTCAATTTCTGTGTTTCATCGTCAGTACGAGGGTCCAAGGGATACAGTAAACCTGAAGTGAAGCTTTGGAATCCAAAACTGGACTCGCAGGATAGGTCCAAATCATAGAAACTAGAGTGTCAGTCCTCTTGTATTTAAATCGGAATTGTGCATTTTGTATTAAATTGGGATGCAATTTCCGTGTTTCATCGTCTATAAGAAGGTCCAAGATATACAGTAAACCTGAAGTGAAGAATCGGAATCAAAAACTGGACTCACAGGAGAGGTTCAAACGATAGATAGTTAGAGTGTCAGTCCTCTTGTACTTGAGTCGGCATTGTGACTTTTGTATTAAATTCGGATGCAAATTCTGTGTTTCATCGTCAATAAGAAGGTCCAAGGGATACAGTAAACCTGAAGTGAAGCATCGGAATTTAAAACTGCACTCACAGGAGAGGTTCAAATCATAGAAAGTTAAAGAGTCAGTCCTCGTGTACTTAAGTCGGCATTGAGCCTTTTGTAATATATTCGGATGCAATTTCTGTGTTTCATCTTCAATAAGAAGGTCCAAAGGAAACAGTAAACCTGAAGTGAAGCATCGGAATCTAAAACTGGACTCACCGGAGAGGTTCAAATCATAGGAAGTTATGGTGTCAGTCCTCTTGTACTTTAGTAGGCATTGTGCCTTTTGTATTAAATAGGGATGCAATTTCTGTGTTTCATCGTCAATAAGAAGGTGCAAGGGATACAGTAAACCTAAAGTGAAGCATCGGAAGCTAAAACTGGATTCGCAGGAGAGGTTCAAATCATAGAATGTTAGAGTGTCAGTCCTCTTGTACTTAAGTCGGCATTGTGCTTTTTGTATTAAATTCGGATGCAATTTCTGTGTTTCATCGTCAATACGAAAGTCCAAGGTAAACAGTAAACCTGAAGTGAAGCATCGGAATCGAATACTGGATTCACAGGAGGGGTTCAAATCATAGAAAGTTAGAGTGTCAGTCCTTTTGTAATTAAGTCGGCATTGTGCCTTTTGTATTAAATTCGGATGCAATTTCTGTGTTTTATCGTCAATAAGAAGGTCCAAGGTATACAGTAAACCTGATGTGAAGCATTGGAATCTAAAACTGGACTCACCGGACAGGTTCAAATCATAGAAAGTTAGAGTGTCAGTCCTCTTGTACTTAAGTCGGCATTGTGAATTTTGTATTAAATTGGGGTGCAATTTCTGGGTTTCATCGTCAATAAGAGGGTCCAAGGGATACAGTAAACCTGAAGTGTAGCATCGGAATCTAATACTGGACTCACAGTAGGGGTTCAAATCGTAAAGAGTTAGAGTGTCAGTCCTCTTGTACTTAAGTCGGCATTGTGCCTTTTGTATTAAATTCGGATGCAAATTCTTTGTTTCGTCGTCAATAAGAAGGTCCAAGTGATACAGTAAACCAGAAGTGAAGCATTGGAATCTAAAACTGGACTTACAGGAGAGGTTCGAATCTTAGAAAGTTAGAGTGTCAGTCTTCTTGTACTAAGTCGGCATTGTGAATTTTGTATTAAATTGGGATGCAATTTCTGTGTTTCATCGTCAATAAGAGGGTCCAAGGAATACAGTAAACCTGAAGTGAAGCATCGGAATCCAAAACTCATGTCGCAGGAGAGGTTGTAATCATAGAATGTTAGAGTGTCAGTCCTCTTGTACTTAAGTCGGCATTGTGCCTTTTATATTAATTTCGGATGCAATTTCCGTGTTTCATCATCAATAAGAAGGTGTAAGGGATACAGTAAACCTGAAGTGAAGCATCGGAATCTAAAACTAGACTCACAGGAGAGGTTCAAATCATAGAGATTTAGAGTGTCACTCCGCTTGTACTAATGTTGGCATTGTGCCTTTTGTATTAAATTGGGATGCCATTTCTGTGTTTCATCGTCAATAAGAAGGTCCAAGGGATACAGTAAGCCTGCAGTGAAGCATCGGAATCTAAAACTGGTATCGCAGGAGAGGTTCAAATCATAGAAAATTAGAGTGTCAGTCCTCTTGTACTTAAGTCGGCATTGTGCCTTTTGCATTAAATTCGGATGCAATTTCCTTGTTTCATCGTCAATAAGAAGGTCCAAGGTATACAGTAAACCTGTATCGAAGCATCGGAATCTAAAACTGGATTCACAGGAGAGTTTCAAATCATAGAAAGTTAGAGTGTCAGTCATCTTGTACTTAAGTCGGCATTGTGCCTTTTGTATTAAATTCGGATACAATTTCTGTGTTCCTTCGTCAATAAGAAGGTCCCAGGGATACAGTAAACATGAAGTGAAGCATCGGAATCTAAAACTGAACTCACAGGAGAAGTTCAAATCATAGAAAGTTAGAGTGTCAGTCCTCTTGTACTTAGGTCGGCATTGTGCCTTTTGTATTAAATTCGGATGCAATTTCTGTGTTTATAAGTCAATAAGAAGGTCCGAGGGATACAGTAAACCTGAAGTGAAGCATCGGAATCCAAAACTGGACTCACAGGAGAGGTTCAAATCTTAGAAATTTAGAGTGCCAGTCTTCTTGTACTTAAGTCGGCTATGTGAATCTTGTATTAAATTGGGATGCAATTTCTGTGTTTCATCGTCAATAAGATGGTCCAAGGAATACCGTAAACCTGAAGTGAAGCATCGGAATCCAAAACTGGTATCGCAGGAGAGGGTGAAATCATAGAATGTTAGAGTGTCAGTCCTTTTGAACTTAAGTCGGCATTGTGCCTTTCGTATTAATTTCGGATGCAATTTCTGTGTTTCATCATCAATAAGAAGGTATAAGGGATACAGTAAACCTGAAGTGAAGCATCGGAATCTAAAACTAGACTCACAGGAGAGGTTCAAATCATAGTAATTTAGAATGTCAGTCCGCTGGTACTTATGTTGGCATTGTGCCTTTTGTATTAAATTCTGATGCAATTTCTGTGTTTCATCGTCAGTGAGAAGGTCCCAGGGATATAGTAAACCTGAAGTGAAGCATCGGAATCTAAAACTGCACTCACAGGACAGGTTCAAATCATAGAAAGTTTGAGTGTCACTCCTCCTGTACATAAGTCGGCATTGTGCCTTTTGTATTAAATTGGGATGCAATTTCTGTGTTTCATCGTCAATAACAAGGTCCAAGGGATACAGTAAACCAGAAGTGAAGCATCGGAATCTAAAACTGGATTCGCAGGTTAGGTTCAAATCATAGAAAGTTAGAGTGTCAGTCCTCTTGTACTGAAGTCGGCATTGTGCCTTTTGTATTATATTCGGATGCAATTTCTGTGTTTCATCGTCAATAAGAAGGTCCAAGGGATAAAGTAAACCTGAAGTGAAGCATCGGAATCTAAAACTAGACTCACAGGAGAGGTTCAAGTCATAGAAAGTTAGAGTGTCAGTCCTCTTGTACTTAAGTCGGCATTGTGCCTTTAGTATTAAATTAAGATGCAATTTCTGTGTTTCATCGTCAATAAGAAGGTCCAATGGATACAGTAAACCTGAAGTGAAGCATCGGAATCTAAAACTGGACTCACAGGAGAGGTTCAAATCATAGAAAGTTAGAGTGTCAGTCCTCTTGTACTTTAGTCGACATTGTGCCTCTTGTATTAAATTGGTATGCAATTTCTGTGTTTCATCGCCAATAAGACTGTCCAAGGTATACAGTCAACCTGAAGTGAAGCATCGGAATCTAAAACTGGACTCACAGGAGAGGTTCAAATCATAGAATGTTAGAGTGTCAGTCCTCTTGTACTTTAGTCGACATTGTGCCTCTTGCATTAAATTGGGATGCAATTTCTGTGTTTCATCGTCGATAAGAAGGTCCAATGGATACAGTAAACCTGAAGTGAAGCATCGGAATCTAAAACTGGACTCACAGGAGAGGTTCAAATCATAGAGAATTAGAGTGTCAGTCCTCTTGTACTTTAGTCGACATTGTGCCTCTTGTATTAAATTGGTATGCAATTTCTGTGTTTCATCGTCAATTAGACGGTCCAAGGTATACAGTAAACCTGAAGTGAAGCATCGGAATCTAAAACTGGACTCACAGAAGCAGTTCAAATCATAGTAAGTTAGTGTGTCAGTCCTCTTGTACTTAAGTCGGCATTGTGCCTTTTGTATTAAATTCGGATGGAATTTCTGTGTTTCATCGTCAATAAGAAGGGCCATGATATACAGTAAACCTGAAGTGAAGCATCGGAATCTAAAACTGGACTCACAGGAGAGGTTCAAATCATTGAAAATTAGAGTGTCAGTCCTCTTGTACTTATGTCGGTATTGTGCCTTTTGAATTTAATGCCGATGCAATTTCTGAGTTTCATCGTCATTAAGAAGGCACAAGGGATACAGTAAACCTGAAGTGAAGCATCGGAATCCAAAACTGGACTCACAGGAGATGTTCAAATCTTAGAAATTTAGAGTGTCAGTCTTCTTGTACTTAAGTCGGCATTGTGAATTTTGTATTAAATTGGGATTCAATTTCTGTGTTTCATCGTCAATACGAGGGTCCAAGGAATACAGTAAACCTGAAGTGAAGCATCGGAATCTAAAACTGGAATCGCAGGAGAGGTTCAAATCATAGAAAGTTAAAGTGTCAGTCCTCTTGTACTTATGTCGGCATTGTGCTTTTTGTATTAAATTCGGATGCAATTTCTGTGTTTCATCGTCAGTAAGAAGGTCCAAGGGATACAGTAAACCTGAAGTGAAGCATCGGAATCTAAAACTGCACTCACAGGAGAGGTTCAAATCATAAAAAGTTTGAGTGTCAGTCCTCTTGTACTTAAGTCGGCATTGTGCCTTTTGTATTAAATTCGGATGCAATTTCTGAGTTTCATCGTCAATAAGAGGGTCCAAGGGATACAGTAAACCTGAAGTGAAGCATCGGAATCTAAATGTGGATTCGCAGGGGAGGTTCAAACCATAGAAAGTTTGAGTGTCAGTCCTCTTGTACTGAAGTCGGCATTGTGCCTTTTGTATTATATTCGGATGAAATTTCTGTGTTTCATCGTCAATAAGAAGGTACAAGGTATACAGTAAACCTGAAGTGAAACATTGGAATCTAAAACTGGACTCACAGGAGAGGTCCAAATCATAGAAAGTTAGAGTGTCAGTCCTCTTGTGTTTAAGTGCGCATTGTGCCTTTTGTATTAAATTCGGATGCAATTTCTGAGTTTCATCGTCAATAAGAAGGTCCAAGGGATACAGTAAACCTGAAGTGAAGCATCGGAATCTAAAACTAGACTCACAGGAGAGGTTCAAGTCATAGAATGTTAGAGTGTCAGTCCTCTTGTACTTAAGTCGGCATTGTGCCTTTAGTATTTAATTAAGATGCAATTTCTGTGTTTCATCGTCAATAAGGAGGTCCAATGGATACAGTAAACCTGAAGTGAAGCATCGGAATCTAAAACTGGACTCACAGGAGAGGTTCAAATCATAGAAAGTTAGAGTGTCAGTCCTCTTGTACTTTAGTCGACATTGTGCCTCTTGTATTAAATTGGTATGCAATTTCTGTGTTTCATCGTCAATAAGACGGTCCAAGGTATACAGTAAACCTGAAGTGAAGCATCGGAATCTAAAACTGGAATCACAGGAGAGTTTCAAATCATAGAAAGTTAGAGTGTCAGTTCTCTTGTACTTAGGTCGGCATTATGCCTTTCGTATTAAATTCGGATGCAATTTCTGGGTTTCTAAGTCAATAAGAAGGTCCAAGGGATACAGTTAACCTGAAGTGAAGCATCGGAATCCAAAACTGGACTCACAGGAGAGGTTCAAATCTTAGAAATTTAGAAAGTCAGTCTTCTTGTACTTAAGTCGGCATTGTGAATTTTGTATTAGATTCGGATGCAATTTCTGTGTTTCATCGTCAATAAGAGGGTCCAAGGAATACAGTAAACCTGAAGTGAAGCACCGGAATCTAAAACTGGAATCGCAGGAGAGGTTCAAATCATAGAAAGTTAGAGTGTCAGTGCTCTTGTACTTAAGTCGGCATTGTGCCTTTTGTATTAAATTCGGATGCAATTTCTGTGTTTCATCGTCAATAAGAAGGTCCAGGGCAAGCAGTAAATCTGAAGTGAAGCATCGGAATCTAAAACTGGACTCACAGTACGGGTTCAAATCGTAGAAAGTTAGAGTGTCAGTCCTCTTGTACTTAAGTCGGCATTGTGCCTTTTGTATTAAATTCGGATGCAATTTCTGTGTTTCATCGTCAATAAGAAGGTCCAAGGGATACAGTAATCCTGAAGTGAAGCATCGGAATCTAAAACTGGACTCACAGGAGAGGTTCGAATCATAGAAAGTTAGAATGTCAGTCTTCATGTACTTAAGTCGGCAATGTGATTTTTGTATTAAATCGGGATGCAATTTCTGTGATTCATCGTCAATAAGAGGGTCCAAGGGATACAGTATACCTGAAGTGAAGCATCGGAACCTAAAACTGCCCTCACACGAGAGGTTCAAATCATAGAAAGTTTGAGTGTCAGTCCTCCTGTACTTAAGTCGGCATTGTGCCTTTTGTATTAAATTGGGATGCAATTTCTGTGTTTCATCGTCAATAACAAGGTCCAAGGGATACAGTAAACCTGAAGTGATGCATCGGAATCTAAAACTGGATTCGCAGGGGAGGTTCAAATCATAGAAAGTTAGAGTGTCAGTCCTCTTGTACTGGAGTCGGCATTGTGCCTTTTGTATTATATTCGGATGCAATTTCTGTGTTTCATCGTCAATAAGAAAGTACAAGATATACAGTAAACTTGAAGTGAAGCATTGGAATCTAAAACTGGACTCACAGGAAAGGTTCAAATCATAGAAAGTTAGAGTGTCAGTCCTCTTGTACTTAAGTCGGCATTGTGCCTTTTGTATTAAATTCGGATGCAATTTCTGAGTTTCATCGTCAATAAGAAGGTCCAAGGGATACAGTAAACCTGAAGTGAAGCATCGGAATCTAAAGCTAGACTCACAGGAGAGGTTCAAGTCATGGAATGTTAAAGTGTCAGTCCTCTTCTACTTAAGTCGGCATTGTGCCTTTTGTATTATATTCGGATGAAATTTCTGTGTTTCATCGTCAATAAGAAGGTACAAGGTATACAGTAAACCTGAAGTGAAACATTGGAATCTAAAACTGGACTCACAGGAGAGGTCCAAATCATAGAAAGTTAGAGCGTCAGTCCTCTTGTGCTTAAGTGGGCATTGTGCCTTTTGTATTAAATTCGGATGCAATTTCTGAGTTTCATCGTCAATAAGAAGGTCCAAGGGATACAGTAAACCTGAAGTGAAGCATCGGAATCTAAAACTAGACTCACAGGAGAGGTTCAAGTCATAGAAAGTTAGAGTGTCAGTCCTCTTGTACTTAAGTCGGCATTGTGCCTTTAGTATTAAATTAAGTTGCAATATCTGTGTTTCATCGTCAATAAGAAGGTCCAATGGATACAGTAAACCTGAAGTGAAGCATCGGAATCTAAAACTGGACTCACAGGAGAGGTTCAAATCATAGAAAGTTAGAGTGTCAGTCCTCTTGTACTTTAGTCGACTTTGTGTATCTTGTATTAAATTGGTATGCAATTTCTGTGTTTCATCGTCAATAGGACGGTCCAAGGTATACAGTAAACCTGAAGTGAAGCATCGGAATCTAAAACTGGACTCACAGGAGAGGTTCAAATCATAGAAAGCTAAAGTGTCAGTCCTCTTGTAATTAAGTCGGCATTGTGCTTTTTGTATTAAATTCGGATGCAATTTCTGTGTTTCATCGTCAATAAGAAAGTCCAACGTATACAGTTATTCTGAAGTGAAGCATCGAAATCGAAAACTGGACTCACAGGAGTGGTTCAAATCACCGGAAGTTAGAGTGTCAGTCCTCTTATACTTAAGTCGGCATTGTGCCTTTTGTATTAAGTTCGGATGCAATATCTGTGTTTCATCGTCAGTAAGAAGGTCCAAGGGATACAGTAAACCTGAAGTGAAGCATCGGAATCTAAAACTGGACTCACAGGACAGGTTCAAATCATAGAAAGTTAGAGTGTCAGTCCTCTTGTACTTTAGTCGACATTGTGCCTCTTGTATTAAATTGGTATGCAATTTCTGTGTTTCATCGTCAAATAGACGGTCCAAGGAATACAGTAAACCTGAAGTGAAGCATCGGAATCTAAAACTGGACTCACAGGAGGGGTTCCAATCATAGTAAGTTAGTCCTCTTGTACTTAAGTCGGCATGTGCCTTTTGTATTAAATTCGGATGGAATTTCTGTGTTTCATCGTCAATAAGAAGGGCCATGATACACAGTAAACCTGAAGTGAAGCATCGGAATCTAAAACTGGACTCACAGGAGAGGTTCAAATCATAGAAAGTTAGAGTGTCAGTCCTCTTGTACTTAAGTCGGTATTGTGCCTTTTGAATTTAATTCCGATGCAATTTCTGAGTTTCATCGTCATTAAGAAGGTCCAAGGGATACAGTAAACCTGAAGTGAAGCATCGAAATCCAAAACTGGACTCACAGGTGAGGTTCAAATCTTAGAAATTTAGAGTGTCAGTCTTCTTGTACTTAAGTCGGCATTGTGAATTTTGTATTAAATTGGGCTGCAATTTCTGTGTTTCATCGTCAATACGAGGGTCCAAGAAATACAGTAAACCTGAGGTGAAGCATCGGAATCTAAAACTGGAATCGCAGGAGATGTTCAAATCATAGAAAGTTAAAGTGTCAGTCCTCTTGTACTTAAGTGGGCATTGTGCTTTTTGTATTAAATTCGGATGCAATTTCTGTGTTTCATCGTCAGTAAGAAGGTCCAAGGGATACAGTAAACCTGAAGTGAAGCATCGGAATCTAAAACTGCACTCACAGGAGAGGTTCAAATCATAAAATGTTTGAATGTCAGTCCTCTTGTACTTAAGTCGGCATTGTGCCTTGTGTATTAAATTCGGATGCAATTTCTGAGTTTCATCGTCAATAAGAGGGTCCAAGGGATACAATAAACCTGAAGTGAAGCATCGGAATCTAAAAGTGGATTCGCAGGGGAGGTTCAAATCATAGAAAGTTTGAGTGTCAGTCCTCTTGTACTGAAGTCGGCATTGTGCCTTTTGTATTATATTCGGATGAAATTTCTGTGTTTCATCGTCAATAAGAATGTACAAGGTATACAGTAAACCTGAAGTGAAACATTGGAATCTAAAACTGGACTCACAGGAGAGGTCCAAATCATAGAAAGTTAGAGTGTCAGTCCACTTGTGCTTAAGAGGGCATTGTGCCTTTTGTATTAAATTCGGATGCAATTTCTGAGTTTCATCGTCAATAAGAAGGTCCAAGGGATACAGTAAACCTGAAGTGAAGCATCGGAATCTAAAACTAGACTCACAGGAGAGGTTCAAGTCATAGAAAGTTAGAGTGTCAGTCCTCTTGTACTTAAGTCGGCATTGTGCCTTTAGTATTTAATTAAGATGCAATTTCTGTGTTTCATCGTCAATAAGAAGGTCCAATGGATACAGTAAACCTGAAGTGAAGCATAGGAATCTAAAACTGGACTCACAGGAGAGGTTCAAATCATAGAAAGTTAGAGTGTCAGTCCTCTTGTACTTTAGTCGACATTGTGCCTCTTGTATTAAATTGGTATGCAATTTCTGTGTTTCATCGTCAATAAGACGGTCCAAGGTATACAGTAAACCTGAAGTGAAGCATCGGAATCTAAAACTGGAATCACAGGAGAGTTTCAAATCATAGAAAGTTCGAGTGTCAGTTCTCTTGTACTTAGGTCGGCATTATGCCTTTCGTATTAAATTCGGATGCAATTTCTGTGTTTCTAAGTCAATAAGAAGGTCCAAGGGATACAGTAAACCTGAAGTGAAGCATCGGAATCCAAAACTGGACTCACAGGAGAGGTTCAAATCTTAGAAATTTAGAAAGTCAGTCTTCTTGTACTTAAGTCGGCATTGTGAATTTTGTATTAGATTGGGATGCAATTTCTGTGTTTCATCGTCAATAAGAGGGTCCAAGGAATACAGTAAACCTGAAGTGAAGCACCGGAATCTAAAACTGTAATCGCAGGAGAGGTTCAAATCATAGAAAGTTAGAGTGTCAGTGCTCTTGTACTTAAGTCGGCATTGTGCCTTTTGTATTAAATTCGGATGCAATTTCTGTGTTTCATCGTCAATAAGAAGGTCCAGGGCAAGCAGTAAACCTGAAGTGAAGCATCGGAATCTAAAACTGGACTCACAGTAGGGGTTCAAATCGTAGAAAGTTAGAGTGTCAGTCCTCTTGTACTTAGGTCGGCATTGTGCCTTTTGTATTAAATTCGGATGCAATTTCTGTGTTTCATCGTCAGTAAGAAGGTCCAAGGGATACAGTAATCCTGAAGTGAAGCATCGGAATCTAAAACTGGACTCACAGGAGAGGTTCGAATCATAGAAAGTTAGAGTGTCAGTCTTCATGTACTTAAGTCGGCAATGTGATTTTTGTATTAAATCGGGATGCAATTTCTGTGATTCATCGTCAATAAGAGGGTCCAAGGGATACAGTATACCTGAAGTGAAGCATCGGAACCTAAAACTGCCCTCACACGAGAGGTTCAAATCATAGAAAGTTTGAGTGTCAGTCCTCTTGTACTTTAGTCGACTTTGTGCCTCTTGTATTAAATTGGTATGCAATTTCTGTGTTTCATCGTCAATAACAAGGTCCAAGGGATACAGTAAACCTGAAGTGATGCATCGTAATCTAAAACTGGATTCGCAGGGGAGGTTCAAATCATAGAAAGTTAGAGTGTCAGTCCTCTTGTACTGGAGTCGGCATTGTGCCTTTTGTATTATATTCGGATGCAATTTCTGTGTTTCATCGTCAATAAGAAAGTACAAGATATACAGTAAACTTGAAGTGAAGCATTGGAATCTAAAACTGGACTCACAGGAAAGGTTCAAATCATAGAAAGTTAGAGTGCCAGTCCTCTTGTACTTTAGTCGGCATTGTGCCTTTTGTATTAAATTCGGATGCAATTTCTGAGTTTCATCGTCAATAAGAAGGTCCAAGGGATACAGTAAACCTGAAGTGAAGCATCGGAATCTAAAGCTAGACTCACTGGAGAGGTTCAAGTCATGGAATGTTAAAGTGTCAGTCCTCTTCTGCTTAAGTCGGCATTGTGCCTTTTGTATTATATTCGGATGAAATTTCTGTGTTTCATCGTCAATAAGAAGGTACAAGGTATACAGTAAACCTGAAGTGAAACATTGGAATCTAAAACTGGACTCACAGGAGAGGTCCAAATCATAGAAAGTTAGAGTGTCAGTCCTCTTGTGCTTAAGTGGGCATTGTGCCTTTTGTATTAAATTCGGATGCAATTTCTGAGTTTCATCGTCAATAAGAAGGTCCAAGGGATACAGTAAACCTGAAGTGAAGCATCGGAATCTAAAACTAGACTCACAGGAGAGGTTCAAGTCATAGAAAGTTAGAGTGTCAGTCCTCTTGTACTTAAGTCGACATTGTGCCTTTAGTATTAAATTAAGTTGCAATTTCTGTGTTTCATCGTCAATAAGAAGGTCCAATGGATACAGTAAACCTGAAGTGAAGCATCGGAATCTAAAACTGGACTCACAGGAGAGGTTCAAATCATAGAAAGTTAGAGTGTCAGTCCTCTTGTACTTTAGTCGACTTTGTGCCTCTTGTATTAAATTGGTATGCAATTTCTGTGTTTCATCATCAATAAGACGGTCCAAGGTATACAGTAAACCTGAAGTGAAGCATCGGAATCTAAAACTGGACTCACAGGAGAGGTTCAAATCATAGTAAGTTCGTGTGTCAGTCCTATTGTACTTAAGTCGGCATTGTGCCTTTTGTATTAAATTCGGATGGAATTTCTGTGTTTCATCGTCAATAAGAAGGGCCATGATATACAGTAAACCTGAAGGGAAGCATCGGAATCTAAAACTGGACTCACAGGAGAGGTTCAAATCATAGAAAGTTAGGGTGTCAGTCCTCTTGTACTTAAGTCGGTATTGTGCCTTTTGAATTTAATTCCGATGCAATTTCTCAGTTTCATCGTCATTAAGTAGGTCCAAGGAATACAGTAAACCTGAAGTGAAGCATCGGAATCCAAAACTGGACTCACAGGAGAGGTTCAAATCTTAGAAATTTAGAGTGTCAGTCTTCTTGTACTTATGTCGGCATTGTGAATTTTGCATTAAATTGGGATGCAATATCTGTGTTTCATCGTCAATACGAGGGTGCAAGAAATACAGTAAACCTGAAGTGAAGCATCGGAATCTAAAACTGGAATCGCAGGAGAGGTTCAAATCATATAAAGCTAAAGTGTCAGTCCTCTTGTAATTAAGTCGGCATTGTGCTTTTTGTATTAAATTCGGATGCAATTTCTGTGTTTCATCGTCAATAAGAAAGTCCAACGTATACAGTAATTCTGAAGTGAAGCATCGAAATCGAAAACTGGACTCACAGGAGTGGTTCAAATCACCGGAAGTTAGAGTGTCAGTCCTCTTATACTTAAGTCGGCATTGTGCCTTTTGTATTAAGTTCGGATGCAATTTCTGTGTTTCATCGTCAGTAAGAAGGTCCAAGGGATACAGTAAACCTGAAGTGAAGCATCGGAATCTAAAACTGCACTCACAGGAGAGGTTCAAATCATAAAAAGTTTGAGTGTCAGTCCTCTTGTACTTAAGTCGGCATTGTGCCTTTTGTATTAAATTCGGATGCATTTTTTCTGAGATTCATCGTCAATAAGAGGGTCCAAGGGATACAGTAAACCTGAAGTGAAGCATCGGAATCTAATAGTGGATTCGCAGGGGAGGTTCAAATCAAAGAGAGTTCTAGTGTCAGTCCTCTTGTACTGAGGTCGGCATTGTGCCTTTTGTATTATATTCGGATGAAAATTCTGTGTCTCGTCGTCAATAAGAAGGTACAAGATATACAGTAAACCTGAAGTGAAGCATTGGAATCTAAAACTGGACTCACAGGAGAGGTTCAAATCATAGAAAGTTAGAGTGTCAGTACTCTTGTACTTAAGTCGGCATTGTGCCTTTTGTATTAAATTCGGATACAATTTCTGTGTTCCTTCGTCAATAAGAAGGTCCCAGAGATACAGTAAACATGAAGTGAAGCATCGGAATCTAAAACTGGACTCACAGGAGAAGTTCAAATCATAGAAAGTTAGAGTGTCAGTCCTCTTGTACTTAGGTCGGCATTATGCCTTTTGTATTAAATTCGGATGCAATTTCTGTGTTTCTAAGTCAATAAGAAGGTCCAAGGGATACAGTAAACCTGAAGTGAAGCATCGGAATCCAAAACTGGACTCACAGGAGAGGTTCAAATCTTAGAAATTTAGAGTGTCAGTCTTCTTGTACTTAAGTCGGCATTGTGAATTTTGTATTAAATTGGGATGCAATTTCTGTGTTTCATCGTCAATAAGAGGGTCCAAGGAATACAGTAAACCTGAAGTGAAGCATCGGAATCTAAAACTGGAATCGCAGGAGAGGTTCAAATCATAGAAAGTTAGAGTGTCAGTGCTCTTGTACTGGAGTCGGCATTGTGCCTTTTGTATTATATTCGGATGCAATTTCTGTGTTTCATCGTCAATAAGAAAGTACAAGATATACAGTAAACTTGAAGTGAAGCATTGGAATCTAAAACTGGACTCACAGGAAAGGTTCAAATCATAGAAAGTTAGAGTGTCAGTCCTCTTGTACTTAAGTCGGCATTGTGCCTTTTGTATTAAATTCGGATGCAATTTCTGAGTTTCATCGTCAATAAGAAGGTCCAAGGGATACAGTAAACCTGAAGTGAAGCATCGGAATCTAAAGCTAGACTCACAGGAGAGGTTCAAGTCATGGAATGTTAAAGTGTCAGTCCTCTTCTACTTAAGTCGGCATTGTGCCTTTTGTATTATATTCGGATGAAATTTCTGTGTTTCATCGTCAATAAGAAGGTACAAGGTATACAGTAAACCTGAAGTGAAACATTGGAATCTAAAACTGGACTCACAGGAGAGGTCCAAATCATAGAAAGTTAGAGTGTCAGTCCTCTTGTGCTTAAGTGGGCATTGTGCCTTTTGTATTAAATTCGGATGCAATTTCTGAGTTTCATCGTCAATAAGAAGGTCCAAGGGATGCAGTAAACCTGAAGTGAAGCATCGGAATCTAAAACTAGACTCACAGGAGAGGTTCAAGTCATAGAAAGTTAGAGTGTCAGTCCTCTTGTACTTAAGTCGGCATTGTGCCTTTAGTATTAAATTAAGTTGCAATTTCTGGGTTTCGTCGTCAATAAGAAGGTCCAATGGATACAGTAAACCTGAAGTGAAGCATCGGAATCTAAAACTGGACTCACAGGAGAGGTTCAAATCATAGAAAGTTAGAGTGTCAGTCCTCTTGTACTTTAGTCGACTTTGTGCCTCTTGTATTAAATTGGTATGCAATTTCTGTGTTTCATCGTCAATAAGACGGTCCAAGGTATACAGTAAACCTGAAGTGAAGCATCGGAATCTAAAACTGGACTCACAGGAGTAGTTCAAATCATGGAAAGTTAGAGTGTCAGTCCTCTTGTACTTAGGTCGGCATTATGCCTTTTGTATTAAATTCGGATGCAATTTCTGTGTTTCTAAGGCAATAAGAAGGTCCAAGGGATACAGTAAACCTGAAGTGAAGCATCGGAATCCAAAACTGGACTCACAGGAGAGGTTCAAATCTTAGAAATTTAGAGTGTCAGTCTTCTTGTACTTAAGTCGGCATTGTGCCTTTTGTATTAAATTCGGATGCATTTTTTCTGAGATTTATCGTCAATAAGAGGGTCCAAGGGATACAGTAAACCTGAAGTGAAGCATCGGAATCTAATAGTGGATTCGCAGGGGAGGTTCAAATCATAGAGAGTTCTAGTGTCAGTCCTCTTGTACTGAGTTCGGCTTTGTGCCTTTTGTATTATATTCGGATGAAATTTCTGTGTCTCATCGTCAATAAGAAGGTACAAGATATACAGTAAACCTGAAGTGAAACATTGGAATCGAAAACTGGATTCGCAGGGGAGGTTCAAATCATAGAAAGTTAGAGTGTCAGTCCTCTTGTACTTAAGTCGGCATTGTGCTTTTTGTATTAAATTCGGATGCAATTTCTGTGTTTCATCGTCAATAAGAAAGTCCAACGTATACAGTAAACCTGAAGTGAAGCATCGAAATCGAAAACTGGACTCACAGGAGTGGTTCAAATCACAGAAAATTAGAGTGTCAGTCCTATTGTACTTAAGTCGGCATTGTGCCTTTTGTATTAAGTTCGGATGCAATTTCTGTGTTTCATCGTCAGTAAGAAGGTCCAAGGGATACAGTAAACCTGAAGTGAAGCATCGGAATCCAAAACTGGATTCGCAGGGGAGGTTCAAATCATAGAAAGTTAGAGTGTCAGTCCTCTTGTACTGAAGTCGGCATTGTGCCTTTTGTATTATATTCGGATGCAGTTTCTGTGTTTCATCGTCAATAAGAAGGTACAAGATATGCAGTAAACCTGAAGTGAAGCATTGGAATCTAAAACTGGACTCACAGGTGAGGTTCAAATCATAGAAAGTTAGAGTGTCAGTCCTCTTGTACTTAAGTCGGCATTGTGCCTTTTGTATCAAATTCGGATGCAATTTCTGAGTTTCATCGTCAATAAGAATGTCCAAGGGAAACAGTAAACCTGAAGTGAAGCATCGGAATCTAAATCTAGACTCACAGGAGAGGTTCAAGTCATGGAAAGTTAAAGTGTCAGTCCTCTTGTACTTAAGTCGGCATTATGCCTTTTGTATTAAATTAAGATGCAATTTCTGTGTTTCATCGTCAATAAGAAGGTCCAATGGATACAGTAAACCTGAAGTGAAGCATCGGAATCTAAAACTGGACTCACAGGAGAGGTTCAAATCATAGAAAGTTAAAGTGTCAGTCCTCTTGTAGTTTAGTCGACATTGTGCCTCTTGTATTAAATTGGGATGCAATTTCTGTTTTTCATTGTCAATAAGACGGTCCAAGGTATACAGTAAACCTGAAGTGAAGCATCCTAATCTAAAACTGGACCCACAGGTGAGGTTCAAATCATAGTATGTTAGTGTGTCAGTCCTCTTGTACTTAAGTCAGCATTGTGCCTTTTGTATTAAATTCGGATGCAATTTCTGTGTTTCATCGTCAATAAGAAGGTCCAAGGGATACAGTAAACGTGACGTGAAGCATCGGAATCTAAAACTGGACTCACAGGAGAGGTTCGAATCTTAGAAAGTTAGAGTGTCAGTCTTCTTGTACTTACGTCGGCATTGTGAATTTTGTATTAAATTCGGATGCAATTTCTGTGTTTCATCGTCAATAAGATGGTCCAAGGTATACAGTAAACCTGAAGTGAAACATTGGAATCGAAAACCGGATTCGCAGGGGAGGTTCAAATCATAGAAAGTTAGAGTGTCAGTCCTCTTGTACTTAAGTCGGCATTGTGCTTTTTGTATTAAATTCGGATGCAATTTCTGTGTTTCATCGTCAATAAGAAAGTCCAACGTATACAGTAAACCTGAAGTGAAGCATCGAAATCGAAAACTGGACTCACAGGAGTGGTTCAAATCACAGAAAATTAGAGTGTCAGTCCTATTGTACTTAAGTCGGCATTGTGCCTTTTGTATTAAGTTCGGATGCAATTTCTGTGTTTCATCGTCAGTAAGAAGGTCCAAGGGATATAGTAAACCTGATGTGAAGCATCGGAATCTAAAACTGCACTCACAGGAGAGGTTCAAATCATAGAAAGTTTGAGTGTCAGTCCTCCTGTACTTAAGTCGGCATTGTGCCTTTTGTATTAAATTGGGATGCAATTTCTGTGTTTCATAGTCAATAAGAATGTCCAAGGGATACAGTAAACCTGAAGTGAAGCATCGGAATCTAAAACTGGATTCGCAGGGGAGGTTCAAATCATAGAAAGTTAGAGTGTCAGTCCTCTTGTACTGAAGTCGGCATTGTGCCTTTTGTATTATATTCGGATGCAGTTTCTGTGTTTCATCGTCAATAAGAAGGTACAAGATATACAGTAAACCTGAAGTGAAGCATTGGAATCTAAAACTGGACTCACAGGTGAGGTTCAAATCATAGAAAGTTAGAGTGTCAGTCCTCTTGTACTTAAGTCGGCATTGTGCCTTTTGTATCAAATTCGGATGCAATTTCTGAGTTTCATCGTCAATAAGAATGTCCAAGGGATACAGTAAACCTGAAGTGAAGCATCGGAATCTAAATCTAGACTCACAGGAGAGGTTCAAGTCATGGAAAGTTAAAGTGTCAGTCCTCTTGTACTTAAGTCGGCATTATGCCTTTTGTATTAAATTAAGATGCAATTTCTGTGTTTCATCGTCAATAAGAAGGTCCAATGGATACAGTAAACCTGAAGTGAAGCATCGGAATCTAAAACTGGACTCACAGGAGAGGTTCAAATCATAGAAAGTTAGAGTGTCAGTCCTCTTGTAGTTTAGTCGACATTGTGCCTCTTGTATTAAATTGGGATGCAATTTCTGTTTTTCATCGTCAATAACACGGTCCAAGGTATACAGTAAACCTGAAGTGAAGCATCCTAATCTAAAACTGGACCCACAGGTGAGGTTCAAATCATAGTATGTTAGTGTGTCAGTCCTCTTGTACTTAAGTCAGCATTGTGCCTTTTGTATTAAATTCGGATGCAATTTCTGTGTTTCATCGTCAATAAGATGGTCCAAGGGATACAGTAAACGTGACGTGAAGCATCGGAATCTAAAACTGGACTCACAGGAGAGGTTCGAATCTTAGAAAGTTAGAGTGTCAGTCTTCTTGTACTGAAGTCGGCAATGTGAATTTTGTATTAAATGGGGATGCAATTTCTATGTTTCATCGTCAATAAGAGGGTCCAAGGGATACAGTAAACCTGAAGTGAAGCATCGGAATCTAAAACTGCCCTCACAGGAGAGGTTCAAATCATAGAAAGTTAGAGTGTCAGTTCTCTTGTACTTAAGTCGGCATTGTGCTTTTTGTATTAAATTCGGATGCAATTTCTGTGTTTCATCGTCAATAAGGAAGTCCAACGTATACAGTAAACCTGAAGTGAAGCATCGAAATCGAAAACTGGACTCAAAGGAGTGGTTCAAATCACAGAAAGTTAGAGTGTCAGTCCTCTTGTACTTATGTCGGCATTGTGCCTTTTGTATTAAGTTCGGATGCAATTTCTGTGTTTCATCGTCAGTAAGAAGGTCCAAGGGATATAGTAAACCTGAAGTGAAGCATTGGAATCTAAAACTGCACTCACAGGAGAGGTTCAAATCATAGAAAGTTTGAGTGTCAGTCCTCCTGTACTTAAGTCATCATTGTGCCTTTTGTATTAAATTGGGATGCAATTTCTGTGTTTCATCGTCAATAACAAGGTCCAAGGGATACAGTAATCCTGAAGTGACGCATCGGAATCTAAAACTGGATTCGCTGGGGAGGTTCAGATCATAGAAAGTAAGAGTGTCAGTCCTCTTGTACTGAAGTCGGCATTGTGCCTTTTGTGTTACATTCGGATGCAATTTCTGTGTTTCATCGTCAATAAGAAGGTACAAGATATACAGTAAACCTGAAGTGAAGCATTGGAATCTAAAACTGGACTCACTGGAGACGTTCAAATCATAGAAAGTTAGAGTGTCAGTCCTCTTGTACTTAAGTCGGCATTGTGCCTTTTGTATTAAATTCGGATGCAATTTCTGAGTTTCATCGTCAATAAGAAGGTCCAAGGGATACAGTAAACCTGAAGTGAAGCATCGGAATCTAAAACTAGACTCACAGGAGAGGTTCAAGTCATGGAAATTTAAAGTGTCAGTCCTCTTGTACTTATGTCGGCATTGTGCATTTTGTATTTAATTAAGATGCAATTTCTGTGTTTCACCGTCAATAAGAAGGTCCAATGGATACAGTAAACCTGAAGTGAAGCATCGGAATCTAAAACTGGACTCACAGGAGAGGTTCAAATCATAGAAAGTTAGAGTGTCAGTCCTCTTGTACTTTAGTCGACATTGTGCCCCTTGTATTAAATTGGGATGCAATTTCTGTGTTTCATCGTCAATAAGACGGTCCAAGGTATACAATAAACCTGAAGTGAAGCATCGGAATCTAAAACTGGACTCACTGGTGAGGTTCAAATCATAGTAAGTTGGTGTGTCAGTCCTCTTGTACTTAAGTCAGCATTGTGCCTTTTGAATTAAATTCGGATGCAATTTCTGTGTTTCATCGTCAATAAGAAGGTCCAAGGGATACAGTAAACCTGAAGTGAAGCATCGGAATCTAAAACTGGACTCACAGGAGAGGTTCGAATCTTAGAAAGTTAGAGTGACAGTCTTCTTGTACTTAAGTCGGCATTGTGTATTTTGTATTAAAATGGGATGCAATTTCTGTGTATCATCGTCAATAAGAAAGTCCAACGTATACAGTAAACCTGAAGTGAAGCATCGAAATCGAAAACTGGACTCACAGGAGAGGTTCAAATCATAGAAAGTTTGAGTGTCAGACCTCCTGTACTTTAGTCTTCATTGTGCCTCTTGTATTAAATTGGGATGCAATTTCTGTGTTTCATCGTCAATAAGACATTCCAAGGTATACAGTAAACCGGAAGTGAAGCATCGGAATCTAAAAGTGGACTCACAGGAGAGGTTCAAATCATAGTAAGTTAGTGTGTCAGTCCTCTTGTACTTAAGCCGGCATTGTGCCTTTTGTATTAAATTCGGATGGAATTTCTGTGTTTCATCGTCATTAAGAAGGGCCATGATATACAGTAAACCCGAAGTGAAGCATCGGAATCTAAAACTGGACTCACAGGAGAGGTTCAAATCATGGTAAGTTAATGTGTCAGTCCTCTTGTACTTAAGTCGGCATTGTGCCTTTTGTATTAAATTCGGATGCAATTTCTGTGTTTCATCGTCAATAAGAAGGTCCAAGGGATACAGTAAACCCAAAGTGAAGCATCGGAATCTAAAACTGGACTCACAGGAGAGGTTCGAATCTTAGAAAGTTAGAGTGTCAGTCCTCTTGTACTTAAGTCGGCATTGTGCCTTTTGTATTAAATTCGGATGCAATTTCTGTGTTTCATCGTCAATAAGAAAGTCCAACGTATACAGTAAGCCTGAAGTGAAGCTTCGGAATCCAAAACTGGACTCGCAGGAGAGGTCCAAATCATAGAAATTAGAATGGCAGTCCTATCGTACTTAAATCAGCATTGTGCATTTTGTATTAAATTCCAATGCAATTTCCGTGTTTCATCGTCAATAATAAGGCCCAAGGTATACAGTAAACCTGAAGTGAAGCATCGGAATCTAAAACTGGACTAACCGGTGAGGTTCAAATCATAGAAATATAGTGTGTCAGTCCCCTAGTACTTAAGTCGGCATTGTGCCTTTTGTATTAAATTCGGATGCAATTTCTGTGTTTCATCGTCAATAAGAAGGTCCAAGGGATACAGTAAACCTGAAGTGAAGCATCGTAAACTAAAACTGGACTCACAGGAGAGGTTCAAATCATAGAAAGTTAGAGTGTCAGTCCTCTTGTACTTAAGTCGGCAATGTGCCATTTGTATTAAATTCGGATGCAATTTCTGTGTTTCATCGTCAATAAGAAGGTCCAATTTATACAGTAAACCTGAAGTGAAGCATCGGAATCTAAAACTGGACTCACAGGAGTGGTTCAAATCATAAAAAGTTAGAGTGTCAGTCCTCTTGTACTTAAGTCGGCATTGTGCCTTTTGTATTATTTCGGATGCAATATCTGTGTTTCATCGTCAATAAGAATGTCCAAGGGATACAGTAAACCTGAAGTGAAGCTTCGGAAACCAAAACTGGACTCGCAGGAGGGGTCCAAATCATGGAATTTAGAGTGTCAGACCTCTTGTACTTAAATCGGCATTGTGCATTTTGTATTAAATTCGGATGCAATTTCCGCGTTTCATCATCAATAAGAAGGTCCAAGGTATACAGTAAGCCTGAAGTGAAGCATCGGAATCTAAAACTGCCCTCACAGGAGAGGTTCAAATCATAGAAAGTTAGAGTGTCAGTCCTCTTGTACATAAATCGGCATTGTGATCCTTGTATTAATTTCGGATGCAATTTCTGTGTTTCATCGTCAATAAGAAAGTCCAACGTATACAGTAAACCTGAAGTGAAGCATCGAAATCGAAAACTGGACTCACAGGAGTGGTTTAAATCACAGAAAGTTAGTGTGTCAGTCCTCTTGTACTTAAGTCGGCATTGTGCCTTTGGTATTAAGTTTGGATGCAATTTCTGCGTTTGATCGTCAGTCAGAAGGTCCAAGGGATACAGTAAACCTCAAGTGAAACATCGGAATCTAAAACTGCACTCACAGAAGAGGTTCAAATCATAGAAAGTTTGAGTGTAAGTCCTCCTGTACTTAAGTCGGCATTGTGCCTTTTGTATTAAATTGGGATGCAATTTCCGTGTTTCATCGTGAATAACAAGGTCCAAGGGATACAGTAAACCTGAAGTGAAACATCGGAATCTAAAAGTGGATTCGCAGGGGAGGTTCAAATCATAGAAAGTTTGAGTGTCAGTCCTCTTGTACTGAGGTCGGCATCGTGCCTTTTGTATTATAGTCGGATGCAATTTCTGTGTTTCATCGTCAATAAGAAGGTACAAGATATACAGTAAACCTGAAGAGAAGCATTGGAATCTAAAACTGGACTCACAGTAGAGGTTCAAATCATAGGAAGTTAGAGTGTCAGTCCTCTTGTACTTAAGTCGGCATTGTGCCTTTTGTATTAAATTCGGATGCAATTTCTGAGTTTCATCGTCAATAAGAAGGTCCAAGGGATACAGTAAACCTGAAGTTAAGCATCGGAATCTAAAACTGGACTCACAGGAGAGGTTCAAATCATAGAAAGTTAGAATGTCAGTCCTCATGTACTTTAGTCGACATTGTGCCTCTTGTATTAAATTGGGATGCAATTTCTGTGTTTCATCGTCAATAAGACGATCCAAGGTATACAGTAAACCTGAAGTGAAGCATCGGAATCTAAAACTGGATTCACAGGTGAGGTTCAAATCATAGTTGGTTAGTGTGTCAGTCCTCTTCTACTTAAGTCAGCATTGTGCCTTTTGTATTAAATTCGGATGCAATTTCTGTGTTTCATCGTCAATAAGAAGGTCCAAAGGATACAGTAAACCTGAAGTGAAGCATCGGAATCTAAAACTGGACTCACAGGAGAGGTTCGAATCTTAGAAAGTTGGAGTGTCAGTCTTCTTGTACTGAAGTTGGAATTGTGAATTTTGTATTAAATTGGGATGCAATATCTGTGTTTCATCGTCAGTAAGAAAGTCCAAGGGATACAGTAAACTGAAGTGAAGCATCGGAATCCAAAACTGGACTCACAGGAGAGATTCAAATCTTAGAAATTTAGAGTGTCAGTATTCTTGTACTTAAGTCGGCATTGTGCTTGTTGTATTAAATTCGGATGCAACTTCTGTGTTTCATCGTCAATAAGAAGGTCCAGGGCAAGCAGTAAACCTGAAGTGAAGCATCGGAATCTAAAACCGGAGTCACAGTAGGGGTTCAAATCGTAGAAAGTTAGAGTGTCAGTCCTCTTGTACTTAAGTCGGCATTGTGCCTTTTGTATTAAATTCGGATGCAATTTCTGTGTTTCATCGTCAATAAGAAGGTCCATGGGATACAGTAAACCCAAAGTGAAGCATCGGAATCTAAAACTGGACTCACAAGAGAGGTTCGAATCTTAGAAAGTTAGAGTGTCAGTCTTCATGTACTTAAGTCGGCATTGTGAATTTTGTACTAAATGGGGCTGCAATTTCTGTGTTTCATCGTCAATAAGAGGGTCCAAGGGATACAGTAAACCTGAAGTGAAGCATCGTACTCTAAAACTGCCCTCACAGGAGAGGTTCAAATCATAGAAAGTTAGAGTGTCAGTCCTCTTGTACTTAAGTCGGCATTGTGCTTTTTGTATTAAAATCGGATGCAATTTCTGTGTTTCATCGTCAATAAGAAAGTCCAACGTATACAGTAAACCTGAAGTGAAGCATCGAAATCGAAAACTGGACTCACAGGAGAAGTTCAAATCACAGAAAGTTAGAGTGTCAGTCCTCTTGTACTTAAGTCGGCATTGTGCCTTTTGTATTAAGTTCGCATGCAATATCTGTGTTTCATCGTCAGTAAGAAAGTCCAAGGGATACAGTAAACCTGAAGTGAAGCATCGGAATCTGAAACTGCACTCACAGGAGAGGTTCAAATCATAGAAAGTTTGAGTGTCAGTCCCCCTGTACTTTAGTCGGCATTGTGCCTTTTGTATTAAATTGGGATGCAATTTCTGTGTATCATCGTCAATAAGAAGGTTCCTATGGATACAGTAAACCTGAAGTGAAGCACCGGAATCTAAAACTAAATTCGCAGGGGAGGTTCAAATCATAGAAAATTAGAGTGTCAGTCCTCTTGTACTAAAGTCGGCATTGTGCCTTTTGTATTATATTCGGATGCAATTTCTGTGTTTCATCGTCAATAAGAAGGTACAAGGTATACACTAAACCTGAAGAGAAGCATTGGAATCTACAACTGGACTCACAGGAGAGGTTCAAATCATAGAAAGTTAGAGTGTCAGTCCTCTTGTACTTAAGTCGGCATTGTGCCTTTTGTATTAAATTCGGATGCAATTTCTGAGTTTCATCGTCAATAAGAAGGTCCAAGGTATACAGTTAACCTGAAGTGAAGCATCGGAATCTAAAACTGGTCTCACAGGAGAGGTTCAAATCATAGTAAGTTAGTGTGTCAGTCCTCTTGTACTTAAGTCGGCATTGTGCCTTTTGTATTAAATTCGGATGGAATTTCTGTGTTTCATCGTCAATAAGAAGGTCCATGATTTACAGTAAACCTGAAGTGAAGCATCGGAATCTAAAACTGGATTCACAGGTGAGGTTCAAATCATAGTTGGTTAGTGTGTCAGTCCTCTTCTACTTAAGTCAGCATTGTGCCTTTTGTATTAAATTCGGATGCAATTTCTGTGTTTCATCGTCAATAAGAAGGTCCAAAGGATACAGTAAACCTGAAGTGAAGCATCGGAATCTAAAACTGGACTCACAGGAGAGGTTCGAATCTTAGAAAGTTGGAGTGTCAGTCTTCTTGTACTGAAGTTGGAATTGTGAATTTTGTATTAAATTGGGATGCAATATCTGTGTTTCATCGTCAGTAAGAAAGTCCAAGGGATACAGTAAACTGAAGTGAAGCATCGGAATCCAAAACTGGACTCACAGGAGAGATTCAAATCTTAGAAATTTAGAGTGTCAGTATTCTTGTACTTAAGTCGGCATTGTGCTTGTTGTATTAAATTCGGATGCAACTTCTGTGTTTCATCGTCAATAAGAAGGTCCAGGGCAAGCAGTAAACCTGAAGTGAAGCATCGGAATCTAAAACCGGAGTCACAGTAGGGGTTCAAATCGTAGAAAGTTAGAGTGTCAGTCCTCTTGTACTTAAGTCGGCATTGTGCCTTTTGTATTAAATTCGGATGCAATTTCTGTGTTTCATCGTCAATAAGAAGGTCCATGGGATACAGTAAACCCAAAGTGAAGCATCGGAATCTAAAACTGGACTCACAAGAGAGGTTCGAATCTTAGAAAGTTAGAGTGTCAGTCTTCATGTACTTAAGTCGGCATTGTGAATTTTGTACTAAATGGGGATGCAATTTCTGTGTTTCATCGTCAATAAGAGGGTCCAAGGGATACAGTAAACCTGAAGTGAAGCATCGGAATCTAAAACTGCCCTCACAGGAGAGGTTCAAATCATAGAAAGTTAGAGTGTCAGTCCTCTTGTACTTAAGTCGGCATTGTGCTTTTTGTATTAAAATCGGATGCAATTTCTGTGTTTCATCGTCAATAAGAAAGTCCAACGTATACAGTAAACCTGAAGTGAAGCATCGAAATCGAAAACTGGACTCACAGGAGAAGTTCAAATCACAGAAAGTTAGAGTGTCAGTCCTCTTGTACTTAAGTCGGCATTGTGCCTTTTGTATTAAGTTCGCATGCAATATCTGTGTTTCATCGTCAGTAAGAAAGTCCAAGGGATACAGTAAACCTGAAGTGAAGCATCGGAATCTGAAACTGCACTCACAGGAGAGGTTCAAATCATAGAAAGTTTGAGTGTCAGTCCCCCTGTACTTTAGTCGGCATTGTGCCTTTTGTATTAAATTGGGATGCAATTTCTGTGTATCATCGTCAATAAGAAGGTTCCTATGGATACAGTAAACCTGAAGTGAAGCACCGGAATCTAAAACTAAATTCGCAGGGGAGGTTCAAATCATAGAAAATTAGAGTGTCAGTCCTCTTGTACTAAAGTCGGCATTGTGCCTTTTGTATTACATTCGGATGCAATTTCTGTGTTTCATCGTCAATAAGAAGGTACAAGGTATACACTAAACCTGAAGAGAAGCATTGGAATCTACAACTGGACTCACAGGAGAGGTTCAAATCATAGAAAGTTAGAGTGTCAGTCCTCTTGTACTTAAGTCGGCATTGTGCCTTTTGTATTAAATTCGGATGCAATTTCTGAGTTTCATCGTCAATAAGAAGGTCCAAGGTATACAGTTAACCTGAAGTGAAGCATCGGAATCTAAAACTGGTCTCACAGGAGAGGTTCAAATCATAGTAAGTTAGTGTGTCAGTCCTCTTGTACTTAAGTCGGCATTGTGCCTTTTGTATTAAATTCGGATGGAATTTCTGTGTTTCATCGTCAATAAGAAGGTCCATGATTTACAGTAAACCTGAAGTGAAGCATCGGAATCTAAAACTGGACTCACAGGAGAGGTTCAAATCATTGAAATTTAGAGTGTCAGTCCTCTTGTACTTAAGTCTTTATTGTGCCTTTTGAATTTAATTCCGATGCTATTTGTGAGTTTCATCGTCATTAAGAAGGTACAAGGGATACAGTAAGCCTGAAGTGAAGCTTCGGAATCCAAAACTGGACTCGCAGGAGAGGTCCAAATCACAGAAATTAGAATGGCAGTCCTCTCGTACTTAAATCAGCATTGTGCATTTTGTATTAAATTCCAACGCAATTTCCGTGTTTCATCGTCAATAATAAGGCCCAAGGTATACAGTAAACCTGAAGTGAAGCATCGGAATCTAAAACTGGACTGACAGGTGAGGTTCAAATCATAGAAATTTAGTGTGTCAGTCCCCTTGTACTTAAGTCGGCATTGTGCCTTTTGTATTAAATTCGGATGCAATTTCTGTGTATCATCGTCAATAAGAAGGTCCAAGGGATACAGTAAACCTGAAGTGAAGCATCGGAAACTAAAACTGGACTCACAGGAGAGGTTCAAATCATAGAAAGTTAGAGTGTCAGTCCTCTTGTACTTAAGTCGGCAATGTGCCATTTGTATTAAATTCGGATGCAATTTCTGTGTTTCATCGTCAATAAGAAGGTCCAAGGTATACAGTAAACCTGAAGCGAAGCATCGGAATCTAAAACGGGACTCACAGGAGTGGTTCAAATCATAAAATGTTAGAGTGTCAGTCCTCTTGTACTTAAGTCGGCATTGTGCCTTTTGTATTATTTCGGATGCAATTTCTGTGTTTCATCGTCAATAAGAATATCCAAGGGATACAGTAAACCTGAAGTGAAGCTTCGGAAACCAAAACTGGACTCGCAGGAGGGGTCCAAATCATGGAATTTAGAGTGTCAGACCTCTTGTACTTAAATCGGCATTGTGCATTTTGTATTAAATTCGGATGTAATTTCTGTGTTTCATCGTCAATAAGAAGGTCCAAGGGATACAGTAAACCTGAAGTGAAGCATCAGAATCTAAAACAGGACTCACAGGAGAGGTTCAAATCATTGAAAGTTAGAGTGTCAGTCCTCTTGTACTTTAGTCGGCATTGTGCCTTTTGTATTAAATAGGGATGCAATTTCTGTGTTTCAACGTCAATAAGAGGGTCCAAGGGATACAGTAAACCTGAAGTGAAGCATTGGAATCTAAAACTGCCCTCACAGGAGAGGTTCAAATCATAGAAAGTTAGAGTGTCAGTCCTCTTGTACTTAAGTCGGCATTGTGCTTCTTGTATTAATTTCGGATGCAATTTCTGTGTTTCATCGTCAATAAGAAAGTCCAACGTATACAGTAAACCTGAAGTGAAGCATCGAAATCGAAAACTGGACTCACAGGAGTGGTTTAAATCACAGAAAGTTAGAGTGTCAGTCCTCTTGTACTTAAGTCGGCATTGTGCCTTTGGTATTAAGTTTGGATGCAATTTCTGCGTTTCATCGTCAGTCAGAAGGTCCAAGGGATACAGTAAACCTCAAGTGAAGCATCGGAATCTAAAACTGCACTCACAGGAGAGGTTCAAATCATAGAAAGTTTGAGTGTCAGTCCTCCTGTACTTAAGTCGGCATTGTGCCTTTTGTATTAAATTGGGATGCAATTTCAGTGTTTCATCGTCAATAACAAGGTCCAATGGATACAGTAAACCTGAAGTGAAACATCGGAATCTAAAAGTGGATTCGCAGGGGAGGTTCAAATCATAGAAAGTTTGAGTGTCAGTCCTCTTGTACTGAGGTCGGCATTGTGCCTTTTGTATTATAGTCGGATGCAATTTCTGTGTTTAATCGTCAATAAGAAGGTACAAGATATACAGTAAACCTGAAGTTAAGCATCGGAATCTAAAACTGGACTCACAGGAGAGGTTCAAATCATAGAGAGTTAGAATGTCAGTCCTCTTGTACTTTAGTCGACATTGTGCCTCTTGTATTAAATTCGGATGCAATTTCTGTGTTTCATCGTCAATAAGACGATCCAAGGTATACAGTAAACCTGAAGTGAAGCATCGGAATCTAAAACTGGACTCACAGGTGAGGTTCAAATCATAGTTGGTTAGTGTGTCAGTCCTCTTGTACTTAAGTCAGCATTGTGCCTTTTGTATTAAATTCGGATGCAATATCTGTGTTTCATCGTCAATAAGAAGGTCCAAAGGATACAGTAAACCTAAAGTGAAGCATCGGAATCTAAAACTGGACTCACAGGAGGGGTTCGTATCTTAGAAAGTTGGAGTGTCAGTCTTCTTGTACTTAAGTTGGCATTGTGAATTTTGTATTAAATTGGGATGCAATATCTGTGTTTCATCGTCAGTAAGAAAGTCCAAGGGATACAGTAAACCTGAAGTGAAGCATCGGAATCCGATACTGCACTCACAGGAGAGGTTGAAATCATAGAAAGTTTGAGTGTCAGTCCTCCTGTACTTTGGTCGGCATTGTGCCTTTTGTATTAAATTGGGATGCAATTTCTGTGTTTCATCGTCAATAAGAAGGTCCAAGGGATACTGTAAACCTGAAGTGAAGCATCGGAATCTAAAACTGGATTCGCAGGGGAGGTTCAAATCATAGAAAGTTAGCGTGTCAGTCCTCTTGTAGTAAAGTCGTCATTGTGCCTTTTGTAATAAATTCGGATGCAATTTCTGTGTTTCATCGTCAATAAGAAGGTCTAAGGGATACAGTTAACCTGAAGTGAAGCATCAGAATTTAAAACAGGACTCACAGGAGAGGTTCAAATCATAGAAAGTTTGAGTGTCAGTCCTCTTGTACTTTAGTCGGCATTGTGCCTTTTGTATTAAGTAGGGATGCAATTTCTGTGTTTCATCGTCAATAAGAGGGTCCAAGGGACACAGTAAACCTGAAGTGAAGCATCGGAATCTAAAACTGCCCTCACAGGAGAGGTTCAAATCATAGAAAGTTTGAGTGTCTGTCCTCCTGTACTTCAGTCGGCATTGTGCCTTTTGTATTAAATTGGGATGCAATTTCTGTGTTTCATCGTCAATGACAAGGTCGAAGGGATACAGTAAACCTAAAGTGAAGCATCGGAATCTAAAAGTGGATTCGCAGGGGAGGTTCAAATGATAGAGAGTTTGAGTGTCAGTCCTCTTGAACTGAAGTCGTCATTGTGCCTCTTGTATTAAATTGGGATGCAATTTCTGTGTTTCATCGTCAATAAGAAGGTCCAAGGGATACAGTTAACCTGAAGTGAAGCATCAGAATTTAAAACAGGACTCACAGGAGAGGTTCAAATCATAGAAAGTTTGAGTGTCAGTCCTCTTGTACTTTAGTCGGCATTGTGCCTTTTGTATTAAGTAGGGATGCAATTTCTGTGTTTCATCGTCAATAAGAGGGTCCAAGGGACACAGTAAACCTGAAGTGAAGCATCGGAATCTAAAACTGGACTCACAGGTGAGGTTCAAATCATTGTAGGTTAGTGTATCAGTCCTCTTGTACTGAAGTCAGCATTGTGCCTTTTTGTATTAAATTCGGATGCAATTTCTGTGTTTGATCGTCAATAAGAAGGTCCAAGGGATACAGTAAACCTGAAGTGAAGCATTGGAATCTAAAACTGGACTCGCAGGAGAGGTTCGAATCTTAGGAAGTTGGAGTGTCAGTCTTCTTGTACTTAAGTTGGCATTGTGAATTTTGTATTAAATTGGGATGCAATATCTGTGTTTCATCGTCAGTAAGAAAGTCCAAGGGATACAGTAAACCTGAAGTGAAGCATCGGAATCTGAAACTGCACTCACAGGAGAGGTTCAAATCATAGAAAGTTTGAGTGTCAGTCCTCCTGTACTTTAGTCGGCATTGTGCCTTTTGTATTAAATTGGGATGCAATTTCGGTGTTTCATCGTCAATAAGAAGGTCCAAGGGATACAGTAAACCTGAAGTGAAGCATCGGAATCTAAAACTGGATTCGCAGGGGAGGTTCAAATCATAGAAATTTAGAGTGTCAGTCCTCTTGTACTAAAGTCGGCATTGTGCCTTTTGTATTATATTCGGATGCAATTTCTGTGTTTTATCGTCAATAAGAAGGTACAAGGTATACAGTAAACCTGAAGTGAAGCATTGGAATCTACAACTGGACTCACAGGAGAGGTTCAAATCATAGAAAGTTAGAGTGTCAGTCCTCTTGTACTTAAGTCGGCATTGTGCCTTTTGTATTAAATTCGGATGGAATTTCTGTGTTTCATCGTCAATAAGAAGGTCCATGATATACAGTAAACCTGAAGTGAAGAATCGGAATCTAAAACTGGACTCACAGGAGAGGTTCAAATCATAGAAAGTTGGAGTGTCAGTCCTCTTGTACTTAAGTCGGTATTGTGCCTTTTGAATTTAATTCCGATGCAATTTCTGAGTTTCATCGTCATTAAGAAGGTCCAAGGGATACAGTAAACCTGAAGTGAAGCTTCGGAATCCAAAACTGGACTCGCAGGAGAGGTCCAAATCATAGAAATTAGAATGGCAGTTCTCTCGTACTTACATCAGCATTGAACATTTTGTATTAAATTCGGATGCAATTTCCGTGTTTCATCGTCAATAATAAGGTCCAAGGTATACAGTAAACCTGAAGTGAAGCTTCGGAAACCAAAACTGGACTCGCAGGAGGGGTCCAAATCATGGAATTTAGAGTGTCAGACCTCTTGTACTTAAATCGGCATTGTGCATTTTGTATTAAATTCGGATGCAATTTCTGAATTTCATCGTCAATAAGAAGGTCCAAGGGATACAGTAAACCTGAAGTGAAGCATCAGAATCTAAAACAGGACACACAGGAGAGGTTCAAAACATAGAAAGTTAGAGTGTCAGTCCTCTTGTACTTTAGTCGGCATTGTGCCTTTTGTATTAAATAGGGATGCAATTTCTGTGTTTCATCGTCAATAAGAAGGTCCAAGGCATACAGTAAACCTGAAGCGAAGCATCGGAATCTAAAGCTGGATTCGCAGGAGAGTTTCAAATCATAGAAAGTTAGAGTGTTAGTCCTCTTGTACTGAAATTGGCATTGTGCCTTTTGTATTATATTCGGATGCAATCTCTGTGTTTCATCGTCAATAAGAAGGTCCAAGGTATACAGTTATCCTGAAGTGAAGCATTGGAATCTAAAACTGGACTCACCGGAAAGGTTCAAATCATAGAAAGTTATAGTGTCAGTCCTCTTGTACTTAAGTCGGCATTGTGCCTTTTGTATTAAATTCGGAAGCAATTTCTGTGTTTCATCGTCAATAAGAAGGTCCAAGGGATACAGTAAACCTGAAGTGAAGCAACGGAATCTAAAACAGCACTCACAGGAGAGGTTCAAATCATAGAAAGTTAAAGAGTCAGTCCTCTTGTACTTAAGTCGGCATTGTGCCTTTAGTAATAAATTCGGACGCAATTTCTGTGTTTCATCGTCAATAAGACGGTCCAAGGGATACAGTAAACCTGAAGTAAAGCCTCGGAATCTAAAACTGATCTCACAGGAGAGGTTCAAATCATAGAAAGTTAGAGTGTCAGTCCTCTTGTACTTTAGTCGGCATTGTGCCTTTTATATTAAATTGGGATGCAATAACTGAGCTTCATCGTCAATAAGAAGTTCCAAGGGATACAGTAAACCTAAAGTGAAGCATCGGGATCTAAAACTGGACTCACTGGAGAGGTTCAAATCATAGAAAGTTAGAGTGTCGGTCCTCTTGTACTTAAGTCGTCATTGTGCTTTTTGTATTACATTTGGATGCAATTTCTGTGTTTCATCGTCAATAAGAAGGTCCAAGCGATACAGTAAACCTGAAGTGAAGCATCGGAAACTAAAACTGGACTCACAGGAGAGGTTCAAATCATAGAAAGTTAGAGTGTCAGTCCTCTTATACTTTAGTCGGCATTGTGCCTTTGGTATTAAGTTTGCATGCAATTTCTGTGTTTCATCGTCAGTCAGAAGGTCCAAGAGATACAGTAAACCTCAAGTGAAGCATAGGAATCTAAAACTGCACTCACAGGAGAGGTTCAAATCATAGAAAGTTTGAGTGTCAGTCCTCCTGTACTTAAGTCGGCATTGTGCCTTTTGTATTAAATTGGGATGCAATTTCTGTGTTTCATCCTCAATAACAAGGTCCAAGGGATACAGTAAACCTGAAGTGAAGCATCGGAATCTAAAAGTGGATTCGCAGGGGAGGTTCAAATCATAGAAAGTTTTAGTGTCAGTCCTCTTGTACTGAAGTCGGCATTGTGCCTTTTGTATTATAGTCGGATGCAATTTCTGTGTTTCATCGTCAATAAGAAGGTACAAGATATACAGTAAACCTGAAGTGAAGCATTGGAATCTAAAACTGGACTCACAGGAGAGGTTCAAATCATAGGAAGTTAGAGTGTCAGTCCTCTTGTACTGAAGTCGGCATTGTGCCTTTTGTATTAAATTCGGATGCAATTTCTGAGTTTCATCGTCAATAAGAAGGTCCAAGGGATACAGTAAACCTGAAGTGAAGCATCGGAATCTAAAACTGGACTCACAGGAGAGGTTCAAATCATAGAAAGTTAGAGTGTCAGTCCTCTTGTACTTTAGTCGACATTGTGCCTCTTGTATTAAATTGGGATGCAATTTCTGTGTTTCATCGTCAATAAGACGGTCATAGGTACACAGTAAACCTGAAGTGAAGCATCGGAATCTAAAACTGGACTCACAGGTGAGGTTCAAATCATAGTTGGTTAGTGTGTCAGTCCTCTTGTACTTAAGTCAGCATTGTGCCTTTTGCATTAAATTCGGATGCAATTTCTGTGTTTCATCGTCAATAAGAAGGTCCAAGGGACACAGTAAACCTGAAGTGAAGCATCGGAATCAAAAACTGGGCTCACAGGAGAGGTTCGAATCTTAGAAAGTTGGAGTGTCAGTCTTCTTGTACTTAAGATGGGATTGTGAATTTTGTATTAAATTGGGATGCAATATCTGTGTTTCATCGTCAGTAAGAAAGTCCAAGAGATACAGTAAACCTGAAGTGAAGCATCGGAATCTGAAACTGCACTCACAGGAGAGGTTCAAATCATAGAAAGTTTGAGTGTCAGTCCTCCTGTACTTTAGTCGGCATGGTGCCTTTTGTATTAAATTGGGATGCAATTTCTGTGTTTCATCGTCAATAAGAAGGTCCAAGGAATACAGTAAACCTGAAGTGAAGCATCGGAATCTAAAACAGGATTCGCAGGGGAGGTCAAATGATAGAAAGTTAGCGTGTCAGTCCTCTTGTAGTAAAGTCGTCATTGTGCCTTTTGTAATAAATTCGGATGCAATTTCTGTGTTTCATCGTCAATAAGAAGGTCCAAGGGATACAGTAAACCTGAAGTGAAGCATCAGAATCTAAAACAGGACTCACAGGAGAGGTTCAAATCATAGAAAGTTTGAGTGTCAGTCCTCTTGTACTTTAGTCGGCATTGTGCCTTTTGTATTAAGTAGGGATGCAATTTCTGTGTTTCATCGTCAATAAGAGGGTCCAAGGGACACAGTAAACCTGAAGTGAAGCATCGGAATCTAAAACTGCCCTCACAGGAGAGGTTCAAATCATAGAAAGTTAGAGTGTCAGTCCTCTTGTACTTAAGTCGGCATTGTGTTTTTTGTATTAAATTCGGATGGAATTTCTGTGTTTCATCGTCAATAAGAAGGTCCATGATATACAGTAAACCTGAAGTGAAGAATCGGAATCTAAAACTGGACTCACAGGAGAGGTTCAAATCATAGAAAGTTAGAGTGTCAGTCCTCTTGTACTTAAGTCGGCATTGTGTTTTTTGTATTAAATTCGGATGCAATATCTGTGTTTCATCATCAGTAAGAAAGTCCAAGAGATACAGTAAACCTGAAGTGAAGCATCGGAATCTGAAACTGCACTCACAGGAGAGGTTCAAATCATAGAAAGTTTGAGTGTCAGTCCTCCTGTACTTTAGTCGGCATTGTGCCTTTTGTATTAAATAGGGATGCAATTTCTGTGTTTCATCGTCAATAAGAAGGTCCAAGGGATACAGTAAACCTGAAGTGAAGCTTCGGAATCCAAAACTGGACTCGCTGGAGAGGTCCAAATCATAGAAATTAGAATGGCAGTTCTCTCGTACTTACATCAGCATTGAACATTTTGTATTAAATTCGGATGCAATTTCCGTGTTTCATCGTCAATAATAAGGTCCAAGGTATGCAGTAAACCTGAAGTGAAGCTTCGGAAACCAAAACTGGACTCGCAGGAGGGGTCCAAATCATGGAATTTAGAGTGTCAGACCTCTTGTACTTAAATCGGCATTGTGCATTTTGTATTAAATTCGGATGCAATTTCTGTGTTTCATCGTCAATAAGAAGGTCCAAGGGATACAGTAAACCTGAAGTGAAGCATCAGAATCTAAAACAGGACACACAGGAGAGGTTCAAATCGTAGAAAGTTAGAGTGTCAGTCCTCTTGTACTTTAGTCGGCATTATGCCTTTTGTATTAAATAGGGATGCAATTTCTGTGTTTCATCGTCAATAAAAAGGTCCAAGGCATACAGTAAACCTGAAGCGAAGCATCGGAATCTAAAACTGTATTCGCAGGAGAGTTTCAAATCATAGAAAGTTATAGTGTCAGTCCTCTTGTACTTAAGTCGGCATTGTGCATTTTGTATTAAATTCGGAAGCAATTTCCGTGTTTCATCGTAGATAAGAAGGTCCAAGGTATACAGTAAACCTGAAGTGAAGCATCGGAATCTAAAACTGGACTCACAGGAGAGGTTCAAACCATAGATAGTTAGAGTGTTAGTCCTCTTGTACTGAAATTGGCATTGTGCCTTTTGTATTATATTCGGATGCAATCTCTGTGTTTCATCGTCAATAAGAAGGTCCAAGGTATACAGTAATCCTGAAGTGAAGCATTGGAATCTAAAACTGGACTCACCGGAGAGGTTCAAATCATAGAAAGTTATAGTGTCAGTCCTCTTGTACTTAAGTCGGCATTGTGCATTTTGTATTAAATTCGGAAGCAATTTCCGTGTTTCATCGTCGATAAGAAGGTCCAAGGTATACAGTAAACCTGAAGTGAAGCAACGGAATCTAAAACAGCACTCACAGGAGAGGTTCAAATCATAGAAAGTTAAAGAGTTAGTCCTCTTGTACTTAAGTCGGCATTGTGCCTTTTGTAATAAATTCGGACGCAATTTGTGTGTTTCATCGTCAATAAGAAAGTCCAACGTATACAGTAAACCTGAAGTGAAGCACCGAAATCGAAAACTGGACTCACAGGAGTGGTTCAAATCACAGAAAGTTGGAGTGTCAGTACTCTTGTACTTAAGTCAGCATTGTGCTTTTGGTATTAAGTTTGGATGCAATTTCTGTGTTTCATCGTCAGTAAGAAGGTCCAAGGGATACAGTAAACCTCAAGTGAAGCATCGGAATCTAAAACTGCACTCACAGGAGAGGTTAAAATCATAGAAAGTTTGAGTGTCAGTCCTCCTGTACATATGTCGGCATTGTGCCTTTTGTACTAAATTGGGATGCAATTTCTGTGTTTCATCGTCAATAACAAGGTCCAAGGGATACAGTAAACCTGAAGTGAAGCATCGGAATCTAAAAGTGGATTCGCAGGGGAGGTTCAAATCATAGAAAGTTTGAGTGTCAGTCCTCTTGAACTGAAGTCGGCATTGTGGCTTTTGTATTATAGTCAGATGCAATTTCTGTGTTTCATCGTCAATAAGAAGGTACAAGATATACAGTAAACCTGAAGTGAAGCATTGGAATCTAAAACTGGACTCACAGGTGAGGTTCAAGTCATAGAAAGTTAAAGTGTCAGTCCTCTTGTACTTTAGTCGACATTGTGCCTCTTGTATTAAATTGGGATGCAATTTCTGTGTTTCATCGTCAATAAGACGGTCCAAGGTATACAGTAAACCTGAAGTGAAGCATCGGAATCTAAAACTGCACTCACAGGTGAGGTTCTAATCATTGTAGGTTAGTGTATCAGTCCTCTTGTACTGAAGTCAGCATTGTGCCTTTTGTATTAAATTCGGATGCAATTTCTGTGTTTCATCGTCAGTAAGAAAGTCCAAGGGATACAGTAAACCTGAAGTGAAGCATCAGAATCTAAAACAGGACACACAGGACAGGTTCAAATAATAGAAAGTTAGAGTGTCAGTCCTCTTGTACTTTAGTCGGCATTGTGCCTTTTGTATTTAATAGGGATGCAATTTCTGTGTTTCATCGTCAATAAGAAGGTCCAAGGCATACAGTAAACCTGAAGCGAAGCATGGGAATCTAAAACTGGATTCGCAGGAGAGTTTCAAATCATAGAAAGTTAGAGTGTTAGTCCTCTTGTTCTGAAAACGGCATTGTGCCTATTGTATTATATTCGGATGCAATCTCTGTGTTTCATCGTCAATAAGAAGGTCCAAGGTATACAGTAATCCTGAAGTGAAGCATTGGAATCTAAAACTGGACTCACCGGAGAGGTTCAAATCATAGAAAGTTATAGTGTCAGTCCTCTTGTACTTAAGTCGGTATTGTGCATTTTGTATTAAATTCGGAAGCAATTTCCGTGTTTCATCGTCGATAAGAAGGTCCAAGGTATACAGTAAACCTGAAGTGAAGCATCGGAATCTAAAACTGGACTCACAGGA
This sequence comes from Schistocerca americana, assembly GCF_021461395.2. Taxonomy (NCBI): domain Eukaryota; kingdom Metazoa; phylum Arthropoda; class Insecta; order Orthoptera; family Acrididae; genus Schistocerca; species Schistocerca americana. Next base: position 52,831,600 of record NC_060119.1, on the reverse strand, counting down.
GAGGTTCAAACCATAGATAGTTAGAGTGTCAGTCCTCTTGTACTTAAGTCGGCATTGTGCCTTTTGTATTAAATTCAGAAGCAATTTCTGTGTTTCATCGTCAATAAGAAGGTCCAAGGGATACAGTAAACCTGAAGTGAAGCAACGGAATCTAAAACAGCACTCACAGGAGAGGTTCAAACCATAGAAAGTTAAAGAGTCAGTCCTCTTGTACTTAAGTCGGCATTGTGCCTTTTGTAATAAATTCGGACGCAATATCTGTGTTTCATCGTCAATAAGAAGGGCCAAGGGATACAGTAAACCTGAAGTAAAGCCTCGGAATCTAAAATTGGACTCACAGGAGAGGTTCAAATCATTGAAAGTTAGAGTGTCAGTCCTCTTGTACTTTAGTCGGCATTGTGCCTTTTATATTAAATTGGGTTGCAATAACTGGGCTTCATCGTCAATAAGAAGTTCCAAGGGATACAGTAAACCTAAAGTGAAGCATCGGGATCTAAAACTGGACTCACTGGAGAGGTTCAAATCATAGAATGTTAGAGTGTCGGTCGTCTTGTACTTAAGTCGTCATTGTGCTTTTTGTATTACATTTGGATGCAATTTCTGTGTTTCATCGCCAAAATGAAGGTCCAAGCAATACAGTAAACCTGAAGTGAAGCATCGGAAACTAAAGCTGGACTCACAGGAGAGGTTCAAATCATAGAAAGTTAGAGTGTCAGTCCTCTTGTACTTAAGTCGGCAATGTGCCATTTGTATTAAATTCGGATGCAATTGCTGTGTTTCATCGTCAATAAGAAGGTCCAAGGTATACTGTAAACATGAAGTAAAGCATCGGAATCTAAAACTGGACTCACAGGAGAGGTTCAAATCATAAAAAGTTAGAGTGTCAGTCCTCTTGTACTTAAGTCGGCATTGTGCCTTTTGTATTAATTTCGGATGCAATTTCTGTGTTTCATCATCAATAAGAAGGTGTAAGGGATACAGTAAACCTGAAGTTAAGCATCGGATTCTAAAACAGGGCTCACAGGAGAGGTTCAAATCATAGAAATTTAGGGTGTCGGTCCTCATGTACTAAAGTCGGCATTGTGCCTTTTGTATTATATTCGGATGCAATTTCTGTGTTTCATCGTCAATAAGAAGGTACAAGGTATACAGTACACCTGAAGTGAAGCATTGGAATCTACAACTGGACTCACAGGAGAGGTTCAAATCATAGAAAGTTAGAGTTTCAGTCCTCTTGTACTTAAGTCGGCATTGTGCCTTTTGTATTAAATTCGGATGCATTTTCTGAGTTTCATCGTCAATAAGAAGGTCCAAGGTATACATTAAACCTGAAGTGAAGCATCGGAATCTAAAACTGGACAAACAGGAGAGGTTCAAATCATAGAAAGTTAGAGTGTCAGTCGTCTTGCACTTTAGTCGGCATTGTGCTTTTTGTATTACATTTGGATGCAATTTCTGTGTTTCATCGTCAATAAGAACGTCCAAGCGATACAGTAAACCTGAAGTGAAGCATCGGAAAATAAACTGGACTCACAGGAGAGGTTCAAATCATACAAAGTTACAGTGTCAGTCCTCTTGTACTTAAGTTGGCAATGTGCCATTTGTATTAAATTCAGATGCAATTTCTGTGTTTCATCGTCAATAAGAAGGTCCAAGGTATACAGTAAACATGAAGTGAAGCATCGGAATCTAAAACTGGACTCACAGGAGAGGTTCAAATCATAAAAAGTTAGAGTGTCAGTCCTCTTGTACTTAAGTCGGCATTGTGCCTTTTGTATTAATTTCGGATGCAATTTCTGTGTTTCATCATCAATAAGAAGGTATTAGGGATACAGAAAACCTGAAGTGAAGCATCGGAACCTAAAACAGGATTCGCAGGGGAGGTTCAAATCATAGAAAGTTAGCGTGTCAGTCCTCTTGTAGTAAAGTCGTCATTGTGCCTTTTGTAATAAATTCGGATGCAATTTCTGTGTTTCATCGTCAATCAGAAGGTCCAAGGGATACAGTAAACCTGAAGTGAAGCATCAGAATCTAAAACAGAACTCACAGGAGAGGTTCAAATCATAGAAAGTTAGAGTGTCAGTCCTCTTGTACTTAAGTCGGCATTGTGCCTTTTGTATTATTTCGGATGCAATTTCTGTGTTTCATCGTCAATAAGAATGTCCAAGGGATACAGTAAACCTGAAGTGAAGCTTCGGAAACCAAAACTGGACTCGCAGGAAGGGTCCAAATCATGGAATTTTGAGTGTCAGACCTCTTGTACTTAAATCGGCATTGTGCATTTTGTATTAAATTCGGATGCAATTTCCGCGTTTCATCGTCAATATGAAGGTCCAAGGTATACAGTAAGCCTGAAGTGAAGCATCGGAATCTAAACTGCACTCACAGGAGAGGTTCAAACCATAGATAGTTAGAGTGTCAGTCCTCTTGTACTCAACTCGGCATTGTGCTTTTGTATTAAATTCGGATGCAATTTCTGTGTTTCATCGTCAATAAGAAGGTCCAAGGGATACAGTAAACCTGAAGTGAAGCATCGGAATCTAAAACTGCACTCACAGGAGAGGTTCAAATCATAGAAAGTTAAAGAGTCAGTCCTCTTGTACTTAAGTCGGCATTGTGCCTTTTGTAATAAATTCGGATGCAATTTCTGTGTTTCATCGTCAATAAGAAGGTCCAAGGGATACAGTAAACCTGAAGTGAAGCATCAGAATCTAAAACAGGACTCACAGGAGAGGTTCAAATCATAGAAAGTTAGAGTGTCAGTCCTCTTGTACTTTAGTCGGCATTGTGCCTTTTGTATTAGATAGGGATGCAAGTTCTGTGTTTCGTCGTCAATAAGAAGGTCCAAGGCATACAGTAAACCTGAAGCGAAGCATCTGAATCTAAAACTGGATTCGCAGGAGAGTTTCAAATCATAGAAAGTTAGAGTGTTAGTCCTCTTGTACTGAAATCGGCAATGTGCCTTTTGTATTATATTCGGATGCAATCTCTGTGTTTCATCGTCAATAAGAAGGTCCAAGGTATACAGTAATCCTGAAGTGAAGCATTGGAATCTAAAACTGGACTCACCGGAGAGGTTCAAATCATAGAAAGTTATAGTGTCAGTCCTCTTGTACTTAAGTCGGCATTGTGCATTTTGTATTAAATTCGGAAGCAATTTCCGTGTTGCATCGTCAGTAAGAAGGTCCAAGGTATACAGTAAACCTGAAGTGAAGAATCGGAATCTAAAACTGGACACACAGGAGAGGTTCAAACCATAGATAGTTAGAGTGTCAGTCCTCTTGTACTTAAGTCGGCATTGTGCCTTTTGTATTAAATTCGGAAGCAATTTCTGTGTTTCATCGTCAATATGAAGGTCCAAGGGATACAGTAAACCTGAAGTGAAGCAACGGAATCTAAAACTGCACTCACAGGAGAGGTTCAAATTATAGAAAGTGAGAGTGTCAGTCCTCTTCTACTTAAGTCGGCATTGTGCCTTTTGTATTAAATTCGGATGCAATTTCTGTGTTTCATCGTCAATAAGAAGGACCAAGGGATACAGTAAACCTGAAGTAAAGCCTCGGAATCTAAAACTGGATTCACAGGAGAGGTTCAAATCATAGAAAGTTAGAGTGTCAGTCCTCTTGTACTTTAGTCGGCATTGTGCTTTTATATTAAATTGGGATGCAATTTCTGAGCTTCATCGTCAATAAGAAGTTCCAAGGGATACAGTAAACCAAAAGTGAAGCATCGGGATCTAAAACTGGACTCACAGGAGAGGTTCAAATCATAGAAAGTTAGAGTGTCGGTCCTCTTGTACTTAAGTCGTCATTGTGCTTTTTGTATTACATTTGGATGCAATTTCTGTGTTTCATCGTCAATAAGAAGGTCCAAGCGATACAGTATACATGAAGTGAAGCATCGGAAACTAAAACTGGACTCACAGGAGAGGTTCAAATCATAGAAAGTTAGAGTGTCAGTCCTGTTGTACTTAAGTCGGAAATGTGCCAATTGTATTAAATTCGGATGCAATTTCTGTGTTTCATCGTCAATAAGAAGGTCCAAGGTATACAGTAAACATGAAGTGAAGCATCGGAATCTAAAACTGGACTCACAGGTGAGGTTCAAATCATAGAAATTTAGAGTGTCAGTCCGCTTGTACTTATGTCGGCATTGTGCCTTTTGTATTAAATTGGGATGCAATATCTGTGTTTCATCGTCAATAAGAAGGTCCAAGGTATACAGTAAGCCTGAAGTGAAACATCGGAATCTAATACTGGACTCACAGGAGAGGTTCAAACCATAGATAGTTAGAGTGTCAGTCCTCTTGTACTTAAGTCGGCATTGTGCCTTATGTATTAAATTCGGATGCAATTTCTGTGTTTCATCGTCAATAAGAAGGTCCAAGGGATACAGTAAACCTGAAGTGAAGCATCGGAATCTAAAACTGCACTCACAGGAGGGGTTAAAATCATAGAAAGTTAAAGAGTCAGTCCTCTTGTACTTCAGTCGGCATTGTGCCTTTTGTAATAAATTCGGATGCAACTTCTGTGTCTCATCGTCAATAAGAAGGACCAAGGGATACAGTAAACCTAAAGTGAAGCATCAGAATCTAAAACAGGACGTGCAGGAGAGGTTCAAATCATAGAAAGTTAGAGTGTCAGTCCTCTTGTACTTTAGTCGGCATTGTCCCTTTTGTATTAAATAGAGATGCAATTTCTGTGTTTCATCGTCAATAAGAAGGTCCAAGGCATACAGTAAACCTGAAGTGAAGCATCGGAATCTAAAACTGGATTCGCAGGAGAGTTTCAAATCATAGAAAGTTAGAGTGTTAGTCCTCTTGTACTAAAGTCGGCATTGTGCATTTTGTATTACATTTGGATGCAATTTCTGTGTTTCATCGTCAATAAGAAGGTCCAAGGGATACAGTAAACCTGAAGTGAAGCATCGGAATCTAAAACTGGACTCACAGGAGAGGTTCAAACCATAGATAGTTAGAGTGTCAGTCCTCTTGTACTTAAGTCGGCATTGTGCCTTTTGTATTAAATTCGGAAGCAATTTCTGTGTTTCATCGTCAATAAGAAGGTGGAAGTGATACAGTAAACCTGAAGTGAAGCAACGGAATCTAGAACTGCACTCACAGGAGAGATTCAAATCGTAGAAAGTTAAACAGTCAGTCCTCTTGTACTTAAGTCGGCATTGTGCCTTATGTAATAAATTCGGATGCAATTTCTGTGTTTCATTGTCAACAAGAAGGTCCAAGGGATACAGTAAACCTGAAGTAAAGCCTCGGTATCTAAAACTGGACTCACAGGAGAGGTTAAAATCATAGAAAGTTAGAGTGTCAGCCCTCTTGTACTTTAGTCGGCATTGTGCCTTTTGTATTAAATTGGGATGCAATTTCTGAGCTTCATCGTCAATAAGAAGTTCCAAGCAATACAGTAAAACTGAAGTGAAGCATCGGGATCTAAAACTGGACTCACAGGAGAGGTTCAAATCATAGAAAGTTAGAGTGTCGGTCCTCTTGTACGTAAGTCGTCATTATGCTTTTTGTATTACATTTGGATGCAATTTCTGTGTTTCATCGTCAATAAGAAGGTCCAAGGGATACAGTAAACCTGAAGTGAAGCATCGGAAACAAAAACTGGACTCACAGGAGAGGTTCGAATCATAGAAAGTTAGAGTGTCAGTTCTCTTGTACTTAAGTCGGCAATGTGCCTTTTGTATTAAATTCGGATGCAATTTCTGTGTTTCATCGTCAATAAGAAGGTCCAAGGTATAAAGTAAACATGAAGTGAAGCATCGGAATCTAAAACTGGACTCACAGGCGAGGTTCAAATCATAAAAATTTAGAGGGTCAGTCCTCTTGTACTTAAGTCGGCATTGTGCCTTTTGAATTAATTTCGGATGCAATTTCTGTGTTTCATCATCAATAAGAAGGTATAAGGGATACAGTAAACCTGAAGTGAAGCATCGGAATCTAAAACTGGACTCACAGGAGAGGTTCAAATCATAGAAATTTAGAGTGTCAGTCCGCTTGTCTTTATGTCGGCATTGTGCCTGTTGTATTAAATTGGGATGCAATTTCTGTGTTTCATCGTCAATAACAAGGTCCAAGGGATACAGTAAGCCTGCAGTGAAGCATCGGAATCTAAAACTGGAATCGCAGGAGAGGTTCAAATCGTAGAAAGTTAGAGTGTCAGTCCTCTTGTACTTAAGTCGGCATTGTGCCTTTTGTATTAAATTCGGATGCAATTTCTGTGTTTCATCGACAAGAGGAAGATCCAGGGCAAACAGTAAACGTGAAGTGCAGCATCGGAATCTAAAACTGGACTCACAACAGAGGTTCAAATCATAGAATGTTAGAGTGTCAGTCCTCTTGTACTTAAGTCGGCATTGTGCCTTTTGTATTAAATTTGGATGCAATTTCTGTGTTTCATCATCAATAAGATGGTCCAAGGGATAAAGTAAACCTGAAGTGAAGCATCGGAATCTTAAACTGGACTCACAGGAGAGGTTCAAATCATAGAAAGTTAGAGTGTCAGTCCTCTTGTACTTAAGTCGTCATTGTGCTTTTTGTATTAAATTCGGATGCATTTTACCTTGTTTCACCGTCAATAAGAAGATCCAAGGTATACAGTAAACCTGTATCGAAGCATCGGAATCTAAAACTGGATTCACAGGAGAGTTTCAAATCATAGAAAGTTAGAGTGTCAGTCCTCTTGTACTTAAGTCGGCATTGTGCCTTTTGTATTAAATTTGGATGCAATTTCTGTGTTTCATCGTCAATAAGAAGGTCCAAGGGATAACGTAAACCTGAAGTGAAGCATCGGAATCTAAAACTGGACTCACAGGAGAGGTTCAAATCATAGAAAGTTGGGGTGTCAGTCCTCTTGTACTTAAGTCGGCATTGTGTCTTTTGTATTAAATTCGGATGCAATTTCTGTGTTTCATCGTCAATAAGAAGGTCCAGGGCAAGCAGTAAACCTGAAGTGAAGCATCGGAATCTAAGACTGGACTCACAGTAGGGGTTCAAATCGTAGAAAGTTAGAGTGTCAGTCCTCTTGTACTGAATTCGGCCTTGTGCCTTTTGTATTATATTCGGATGCAATTTCTGTGTTTCATCGTCAATAAGGAGGTACAAGGTATACAGTAAACCTGAAGTGAAGCATCGGAATCTGAAACTGCCCTCACAGGAGAGGTTCAAATCATAGAAAGTTAAAGTGTCAGTCCTCTTGTACTTAAGTCGGCATTGTGCTTCCTTTATTAAATTCGGATGCAATTTCTGTGTTTCATCGTCAATAAGAAAGTCCAACGTATACAGTAAACCTGAAGTGAAGCATCGAAATCGAAAACTGGACTCACAGGAGAGGTTCAAATCACAGAAAGTTAGAGTGTCAGTCCTCTTGTACTTATGTCGGCATTGTGCCTTGTGTACTAAATTCGGATGCAATTTCTGTGTTTCATCGTCAATAAGAAGGTCCAAGGTATACAGTAAGCCTGAAGTGAAGCATCGGAATCTAATACTGGACTCACAGGAGAGGTTCAAACCATAGATAGTTAGAGTGTCAGTCCTCTTGTACTTAAGTCGGCATTGTGCCTTTTGTATTCAATTCGGATGCAATTTCTGTGTTTCATCGTCAATAAGAAGGTCCAAGGGATACAGTAAACCTGAAGTGAAGCATCGGAATCTAAAACTGCACTCACAGGAGAGGTTAAAATCATAGAAAGTTAAAGAGTCAGTCCTCTTGTACTTCAGTCGGCATTGTGCCTTTTGTAATAAATTCGGATGCAACTTCTGTGTCTCATCGTCAATAAGAAGGTCCAAGGGATACAGTAAACCTAAAGTGAAGCATCAGAATCTAAAACAGGACGTACAGGAGAAGTTCAAATCATAGAAAGTTAGAGTGTCAGTCCTCTTTTACTTTAGTCGGCATTGTCCCTTTTGTATTAAATAGAGATGCAATTTCTGTGTTTCATCGTCAATATGAAGGTCCAAGGGATACAGTAAACCTGAAGGGAAGCATCGGAATCTAAAACTGGACTCACAGGAGAGTTTCAAATCATAGAAAGTTAGAGTGTCAGTCCTCTTGTACTTAAGTCGGCATTGTGCCTTTTGTATTAAATTCGGATGCAATTTCTGTGCTTCATCGACAATAAGAAGGTCCAGGGCAAACAGTAAACGTGAAGTGAAGCATCGGAATCTAAAACTGGACTCACAGGAGAGGTTCAAATCATAGAATGTTAGAGTGTCAGTCCTCTAGACTTAAGTCGGCATTGTGCCTTTTGTATTAAATTTGGATGCAATTTCTGTGTTTCATCGTCAATAAGAAGGTCCAAGGGATAAAGTAAACCTGAAGTGAAGCATCGGAATCTAAAACTGGACTCACAGGAGAGGTTCAAATCATAGAAAGTTAGGGTGTCAGTCCTCTTGTACTTAAGTCGGCATTGTGTCTTTTGTATTAAATTCGGATGCAATTTCTGTGTTTCATCGTCAATAAGAAGGTCCAGGGCAAGCAGTAAACCTGAAGTGAAGCATCGGAATCTAAGACTGGACTCACAGTAGGGGTTCAAATCGTAGAAAGTTAGAGTGTCAGTCCACTTGTACTTAAGTCGGCATTGTGCCATATGTATTAAATTCGGATGCAATTTCTGTGTTTCATCGTCAATAAGAAGGTCCAAGGGATACAGTAAACCTGAAGTGAAGCATCGGAATCTAAAACTGGACTCACAGGAGAGGTTCGAATCTTAGAAAGTTAGAGTGTCAGTCTTCTTGTACTTAAGTCGGCATTGTGAATTTTGTATTAATTTGGGATGCAATATCTGTGTTTCATCGTCAATAAGAGGGGCAAGGGATACAGTAAACCTGAAGTGAAGCATCGGAATATAAAACTGGATTCGCAGGGGAGGTTCAAATCATAGAATGTTAGAGTGTCAGTCCTCTTGTACTGAATTCGGCATTGTGCGTTTTGTATTATATTCGGATGCAATTTCTGTGTTTCATCGTCAGTAAGAAGGTACAAGGTATACAGTAAACCTGAAGTGAAGCATTGGAATCTAAAGCTGGACTCACAGGAGAGGTTCAAATCATAGAAAGTTTGAGTGTCAGTCCTCTTGTACATAAGTCGGCATTGTGCATTTTGTATTAAAATCGGATGCAATTTCTGAGTTTCATCGTCAACAAGAAGGTCCAAGGGATAAAGTAAACCTGAAGTGAAGCATCGGAATCTAAAACTAGACTCACAGGAGAGGTTCAAGTCATAGAAAGTTAGAGTGTCAGTCCTCTTGTACTGAATTCGGCATTGTGCCTTTTGTATTATATTCGGATGCAATTTCTGTGTTTCATCGTCAATAAGGAGGTACAAGGTATACAGTAAACCTGAAGTGAAGCATCGGAATCTGAAACTGCCCTCACAGGAGAGGTTCAAATCATAGAAAGTTAAAGTGTCAGTCCTCTTGTACTTAAGTCGGCATTGTGCTTCTTGTATTAAATTCGGATGCAATTTCTGTGTTTCATCGTCAATAAGAAAGTCCAACGTATACAGTAAACCTGAAGTGAAGCATCGAAATCGAAAACTGGACTCACAGGAGAGGTTCAAATCACAGAAAGTTAGAGTGTCAGTCCTCTTGTACTTAAGTCAGCATTGTGCCTTGTGTACTACATTCGGATGCAATTTCTGTGTTTCATCGTCAGTAAGAAGGTCCAAGGGATACAGTAAATCTGAAGTGAAGCATCGGAATCTAAAACTGCACTCACAGGAGAGGTTCAAATCATAGAAAGTTTGAGTGTCAGTCCTCCTGTACTTTAGTCGGCATTGTGCCTTTTGTATTAAATTGGGATGAATATCTGTGTTTCATCGTCAATAAGAAGGTCCAAGGGATACAGTAAACCTGAAGTGAAGCATCGGAATCTAAAACTGGATTCGCAGGGGAGGTTCAAATCATAGAAAGTTAAAGTGTCAGTCCTCTTGTACTTAAGTCGGCATTGTGCCTTTTGTATTATATTCGGATGCGATTTCTGTGTTTCATCGTCAATAAGAAGGTACAAGGTATACAGTAAACCTGAAGTGAAGCATTAGAATCTAAAACTGAACTCACAGGGGAGGTTCAAATCATAGAAAGCTAGAGTGTCAGTCCTCTTGTACTTAAGTCGGCATTGTGCCTTTTGTATTAAATTCGGATGCAATTTCTGAGTTTCATCGTGAATAAGAAGGTCCAAGGGATATAGTAAACCTGAAGTGAAGCATCGGAATCTAAAACTAGACTCACAGGAGAGGTTCAAGTCATAGAAAGTTAGAGTGTCAGTCCTCTTGTACTTAAGTCGGCATTGTGCCTTTTGTATTAAATTAAGATGCAATTTCTGTGTTTCATCGTCAATAAGAAGGTCCTATGGATACAGTAAACCTGTAGTGAAGCATCGGAATCTAAAACTGGACTCACAGGAGAGTTTCAAATCATTGAAAGTTAGAGTGTCAGTCCTCTTGTACTTTAGTCGACATTGTGCCTCTTGTATTAAATTGGGATGCAATTTCTGTGTTTCATCGTCAATAAGACGGTCCAAGGTATACAGTAAACCTGAAGTGAAGTATCGGGATCTAATACTGGACTCACAGGAGTGGTTCAAATCATAGTAAGTTTGTGTGTCAGTCCTCTTGTACTTAAGTCGGCATTGTGCCTTTTGTATTAAATTCGGATGGAATTTCTGTGTTTCATCGTCAATAAGAAAGCCCATGATATTCAGTAAACCTGACGTGAAGCATCGGAATCTAAAACTGGACTCACAGGAGTGGTTCAAATCATAAAAAGTTAGAGTGTCAGTCCTCTTGTAATTAAGTAGGCATTGTGCCTTGTGTATTATTTCGGATTCAATTTCTGTGTTTCATCGTCAATAAGAATGTCCAAGGCATACAGTAAACCTGAAGTGAAGCGTCGGAATTCAAAACTGGACTCGCAGGAGGGGTCCAAATCATGGAATTTAGAGTGTCAACCCTCTTGTACTTAAATCGGCATTGTGCATTTAGTATTAAATTCGGATGCAATTTTCGTGTTTCATCGTCAATTAGAAGGTCCAAGGTATACAGTAAGCCTGAAGTGAAGCATCGGAATCTAAAACTGCACTCACAGGAGGATTTCAAATCATAGAAAGTTAGAGTGTCAGTCCTCTTGTACTTTAGTCGACATTGTGCCTCTTGTATTAAATTGGGATGCAATTTCTGTGTTTCATCGTCAATTAGACGGTCCAAGGTATACAGTAAACCTGAAGTGAAGCATCGGGATCTAATACTGGACTCACAAGAGTGGTTCAAATCATAGTAAGTTAGTGTGTCAGTCCTCTTGTACTTAAGTCGGCATTGTGCCTTTTGTATTAAATTCGGATGGAATGTCTGTGTTTCATCGTCAATAAGAAGGTCCATGATATTCAGTAAACCTGAAGTGAAGCATCGGAATCTAAAACTGGACTCACAGGAGAAATTCAAAACATAGAAAGTTAGAGCGTCAGTCCTCTTGTACTTAAGTCGGTATTGTGCCTTTTGAATTTAATTCCGATGCAATTTCTGAGTTTCATCGCCAATAAGAAGGTTCAAGGGATACAGTAAACCTGAAGTGAAGCTTCGGAATCCAAAACTGGACTCGCAAGAGAGGTCCAAATCATAGAAGTTGGAATGGCAGTCCTCTCGTACTAAAATCAGCATTGTGCATTTTGTATTAAATTCGGATGCAATTTCCGTGTTTCATCGTCAATAATAAGGTCCAAGGTATACAGTAAACCTGAAGTGATGCATCGGAATCTAAAACTGGACTAACAGGTGAGGTTCAAATCATAGAAATTTAGTGTGTCAGTCCTCTTGTACTTAAGTCGGCATTGTGCCTTTGGATTAAATTCGGATGCAATTTCTGTGTTTCATCGTCAATAAGAAGGTCCAAGGGATACAGTAAACCTGAAGTGAAGCATCGGAAACTTAAACTGGAGTCACAGGAGAGGCTCAAATCATAGAAAGTTAGAGTGTCAGTCCGCTTGTACTTAAGTCGGCATTGTGCCTTTTGTATTAAATTCGGATGCAATTTCTGTGTTTCATCGCCAATAAGAAGGTTCAAGGGATACAGTAAACCTGAAGTGAAGCATCGGAATCTAAAACTGCACTCACAGGAGAGGTTCAAATCATAAAAAGTTAGAGTGTCAGTCCTCTTGTACTTAAGTCGGCAATGTGCCTTTTGTATTATTTCGGATGCAATTTCTGTGTTTCATCGTCAATAAGAATATCCAAGGCATACAGTAGACCTGAAGTGAAGCGTCGGAATTCAAAACTCGACTCGCGGGTGGGGTCCAAGTCATGGAATTTAGAGTGTCAACCCTCTTGTACTTAAATCGGCATTGTGCATTTTGTATTACATTCGGATGCAGTTTCCGTGTTTCAACGTCAATAAGAAGGTCCAAGGTATACAGTAAGCCTGAAGTGAAGCATCGGAATCTAAAACTGGACTCACAGGAGAGGTTCAAACCATAGATAGTTAGAGTGTCAGTCCGCTTTTACTTAAGTCGGCATTGTGCCTTTTGTATTAAATTCGGATGCAATTTCTGTGTTTCATCGTCAATAAGAAGGTCCAAGGTATACAGTAAACCGGAAGTGAAGCATCGGAATCTAAAACTGCACTCACAGGAGAGGTTCAAATCATAGAAAGTTAAAGAGTCAGTCCTCTTGTACTTAAGTCGGCATTGTGCCTTATGTAATAAATTCGTATGCAATTTCTGTGTTTCATCGTCAATAAGAAGGTCCAAGGGATACAGTAAACCTGAAGTGAAGCATCAGAATCTAAAACTGGACTCACAGGAGAGGTTCAAATCATAGAAAGTTAGAGTGTCAGTCCTCTTGTACTTTAGTCGGCATTGTGCCTTTTGTATTAAATAGGGATGCAATTTCTGTATTTCATCGTCAATAAGAAGGTCCATGGCATACAGTAAACCTGAAGCGAAGCATCGGAATCTTAAACTGGATTCGCAGGAGAGGTTCAAATCATAGAAAGTTAGAGTGTTAGTCCTCTTCTACTGATGTCGGCATTGTGCCTTTTCTATTATATTCGGATGCAATCTCTGTGTTTCATCGTCAATAAGAAGGTCCAAGGTATACAGTAAACTTGAAGTGAAGCATTGGAATCTAAAACTGGACTCACAGGAGAGGTTCAAATCATAGAAAGTTAGAGTGTCAGTCCTCTTGTACTTAAGTCGGCAATGTGCCTTTTGTACTAATATCGGATGCAATTTCTGTGTTTCATCGTCAATAAGATGGTCCAAGGTATACAGTAAACCTGAAGTGAAGCATCGGAATCTAAAACTGGACACACAGGAGAGGTTCAAATCATAGAAAGTTAGAGTGTCAATCCTCTTGTACTTAAGTCGGGATTGTGCCTTTTGTATTATTTCGGATGCAATTTCTGTGTTTCATCGTCAATAAGAATGTCCAAGGGATACAGTAAACCTGATGTGTAGCTTCGGAATCCAAAACTGGACTCGCAGGAGAGGTCCAAATTTTAGAAATTAGAGTGTCCGGCCTCTTGTACTTAAATCGGCATTGTGCATTTTGTATTAAATTCGGATGCAATTTCCGTGTTTCATCGTCAATAAGAAGGTCCAAGGTATACAGGAAACCTGAAGTGAAGCATCGGAATCTAAAACTGGACTCACAGGAGAGGTTCAAACTATAGATAGTTAGAGAGTCAGTCCTCTTGTACTTAAGTCGGCATTGTGCCTTTTGTATTAAATTCGGACGCAATTTCTGTGTTTCATCGTCAATAAGAAGGTTCAAGGTATACAGTAAACCTGAAGTGAAGCATGGGAATCTAAAACTGGACTCACAGGAGAGGTTCAAACCATAGATAGTTAGAGTGTCAGTCCTCTTGTACTTAAGTCGGCATTGTTCCTTTTGTATTAAATTCGGAAGCAATTTCTGTGTTTCATCGTCAATAAGAAGGTCCAAGGGATACAGAAAAGCTGAAGTGAATCATCGGAATCTAAAGCTGCACTCACAGGAGAGGTTCAAATCATAGAAAGTTAAAGAGTCAGTCCTCTTGTACTTAAGTCGGCATTGTGCCTTTTGTAATAAATTCGGATGCAATTTCTGTTTTTCATCGTCAAGAAGAAGGTCCAAGGGATACAGTAAACCTGAAGTGAAGCCTCGGAATCTAAAACTGGACTCACAGGAGAGGTTCAAATCATAGAAAGTTAGAGTGTCAGTCCTCTTGTACTTTAGTCGGCATTGTGCCTTTGTATTAAATTGGGATGCCATTTCTGAGCTTCATCGTCAATAAGAAGTTCCAAAGGATACAGTAAACCTGAAGTGAAGCATCGGGATCTAAAACTGGACTCACAGGAGAGGTTCAATTCATAGAAAGCTAGAGTGTCAGTCCTCTTGTACTTAAGTCGGCATGAGCCTTTTGTATTAAATTCGGATGCAATTTCTGAGTTTCATCGTCAATAAGAAGGTCCATGGGGTACAGTAAACCTGAAGTGAAGCATCGGGATGTAAAACTGGACTCACAGGAGAGGTTCAAATCATAGAAAGTTAGAGTGTCAGTCCTCTTGTACTTTAGTCGACATTGTGCCTCATGTATTAAATTGCGATGAAATTTCTGTGTTTCATCGTCAATAAGAAGGTCCAAGGTATACAGTAAACCTGAAGTGAAGCATTGGATTCTAAAACTGGACTCACCGGAGAGGTTCAAATCATAGAAAGTTAGAGTGTCAGTCCTCTTGTACTTAAGTCGGCATTGTGCATTTTGTATTAAATTCGGATGCAATTTCCGTGTTTCAACGTCAATAAGAAGGTCCAAGGTATACAGTAAACCTGAAGTGAAGCATCGGAATCTAAAACTGGACTCACAGGAGAGGTTCGAACCATAGATAGTTAGAGTGTCAGTCCTCTTGTACTTAAGTCGGCATTGTGCCTTTTGTATTAAATTCGGAAGCAATTTCTGTGTCTCATCGTCAATAAGAAGGTCCAAGGGATACAGTAAAGCTGAAGTGAAGCATCGGAATCTAAAACTCCACTCACAGGAGAGGTTCAAATCATAGAAAGTTAAAGAGTCAGTCCTCTTGTACTTAAGTCGGCATTGTGCCTTTTGTAATACATTCGGATGCAATTTCTGTGTTTCATCGTCAAGAAGAAGATCCAAGGGATACAGTAAACCTGAAGTGAAGCATCGGATTCCATAACTGGACTCACAGGAGAGGTTCAAATCATAGAAAGTTAGAGTGTCGGTCCTCTTGTACTTAAGTCGTCATTTTGCTTTTTGTATTACATTTGAATGCAATTTCTGTGTTTCATCGTCAATAAGATGGTCCAAGGGATACAGTAAACCTGAAGTGAAGCATCGGAAGCTAAAACTGGACTCACAGGAGAGGTTCATATCATAGAAAGTTAGAGTGTCAGTCCTCTTTACTTAAGTCGGCAATGTGCCTTTTGTATTAAA